>NW_007232493.1:13808-53348 GCF_000164805.1 Carlito syrichta
GAACCCGCGGGCTCAGGCAATCCACTCACCTCAGCCTCCCAAAGGCGCGGGATTACAGGCTGAGCCACCGAGCCCGGCCAGAGTTACATATATTACTACTTGGTATTGCATTTGTATCCCTTGACAAAAGTAAGTTTACAATTTATTATATCTAGAAAGATAGCATCTCCTACCTCCCACGCTTTAAATGCCACATTTTCTTCCTCTTCATCTCAGTATGTAAAAAAAAATCTGATTGGCTCGACAGCTTGAACATGATTGAGCGTCCGTTTAAGCTTACTTGTATTTTCATCTGATTACTAATCCTAAAGGATAATGTTAAGCCAGATTCTGCAGCACAGAGGTCAGAGGATCAGTCATCAACTCTCCAAAAATGATGAGATGGATAGATAGAATGATTATAACCTGTTAATCTCCCTTCAAGAGGACCTTGGAGTCAGGAAATGTGCTTGTGGCCTTGGTGACAGCCTCCCTGCTGGTCAGAGGAATACCTGAATATCCCTGGAATTTCTCTCTAATAAATGGTCACACCACAACCAGGCACTATGACCTGGGAGTAGAAAGATGACAGCTATTTGCAGTTCTTGATAAAACTGGAGAATAGGGGTGAAACCAAGGATGTTATGGAGCACAACACAAATGTTAACCAGATAGTCCTCTTTTAAGCAAAGTATTTGAACCTATGGACAATTTTTGTCAGAAGAAATTTATGTTTGCTGCTTGAAAATGTCATTATATTGCTAAGTAAGAGGTGTTTTCTTATGATTTTGTAATTCTTTTTACTTTACTTGAATTATCTCTAAAACTTAAGCATAGGTTTTCAAATAAAACCTAGAAAAGTTGGATGTTGCTAGATTCTTCATGTAATAATAAAAATTATTATTATAGTAATAGTAATTGACTAATTCACATTTTCATTTCTTTATGTTAATAGTTAACTTTTGTTCCATAACACTGTTTGTTCTAAAGTTAACACATTTCTCTTGTCCTATATTTTCCAGGGATATTATTTGGTTAGAGTTTACAAAACTCATTGTTCTCTACTACTTCCTTCTTTACTTACACTCAGAAGTGGCCCTAACATGAATTTGAGACTTTGCACAGAGATTGGGATCGCCTACATTGCCTTCATTTTTCTCCCTCTTCTGGGTTGTGTGATCCTTGAGGGCAGTGGCTATATACTGCTCTTTTTTCCGTCCCTATAACACCCAGTAGAAACTCTATATAGGAGATATTTAGCTAGCTGTCCAATGACCAGTAGGACAGATGAATGAATGAAAATTTTATTTCCTATTCTGATTTTGGAAGGGTTCTTAAATCCATAATTCCCTAATCTCCCAGCTCTGCTTGGAGTTACAAATTTCAAAATGCCCTGTGACCTTGGAGAGACCGTAGGGAAGGGCAGCATTAGCCTGAGCAGAGGAAAACTTTTTTTTCCAGTAAATCTCTTTTCCTGTGTGTTTTCAACTCTTGGGGGAGGGGGAGAGAAGTTCCTCCCCACCCCCACCCGCTGTGACACAATCCTGTTTTTATTAGTTAGTATACCTAGACTACAGTACATATGTTACAATAAGCCATGCCACACTGGTGCAAAGATAAACTAATGTGATACTAATGTGACTTGAATATAGAATCTGTTTATCTTTTCCCATAGCCTCCAGAGTTTTAGAGAATTTTGTCACTGTCCCATTTAACTGGTATCGTTCTTAAAGTGCTGGCTTTATTCAGACCAATTATTTTCTCATTCTCTCCCTGATTCCTTTCACTCAAATCCCATAGAGTCTCATCTTCCAGTACATTATCCTGTGTCTCATTTATACCTTCACCCTCATTCCTTAAATTGAATTCAAAATGATTTGGAGCTTGTCTCTCTAAGTGTAAAACACCTCCTGCTAAAAATAAACACACTGAGTTTACTTGGGTTTGATACTTTAGATGAGTCACATCAGCATATGTTTGCTTCATGCTATCAGCATCTTGTGGGTTAAGTTGTTATCATTTTTTGCCCTGGAAGTTACAGTGCTAAATATGTCTTGAGGGACTAAGGCAGGTTGAGAAAACGTCTTTACAACTATTGGAAAGAGCCAAGTTAAATTTAGTCTGTTAGCCTAATGAAAACAGTATCATCTTTCTTTCCTTTTCTTCTGATTCCTTTACTTGGGAAGACCATGGACTAGTAAACATAAGTAGAGTAAATATCTAGGAAATAACTAAGAAAAGAGCACCAAGAGCAAAATAGTCTTATCTTGTTTTACAGATGAATACTAGAGGCTCTGAGAAGTGAATGAATTGCCCCTATTTACAAAATAAACAACTGCTAGGCTTGAGATTTGAAGTTAGACTTTTTGATTCTATGGCCAGAGCTTAAGCACTCTGTGAGTCTCTATCACCTGACTTATGATGGGGTATACTCCCTCTTCACCAATCATTCAAGAATGGGTGGGCTGTGAATGCCCAGAGCACTGACAGCTCTCCATGAGGAAATTGCCAGAAAAGCCACTCTCAGCAATTTTGCTACTCGCAGCAGAATCTGTTTGATGTTTCCCAATTTGCATGCCCTTTAAGGATACTCTAGAACACAGACTTAGGATGTAGATATTTATTTTTGTTATTTTTAAATTGGTGGCTGCTGTCAAAACGCCAGGTCAGAGAGACCCCCATTTTACTTTCATTGACACTAACATGTAGCTGAGTGCTTACTCCATGCTGTTTGCAGCTTTAAGTGGCTCTTTCTCTGCTAGCTCATTCCATCATTATCACAGTCCATAAGATGTAGCTAATACTAGTGCCATCTTGTGAATGAGGAATCATTGAGAGATTAAGGAATGTGTCCAAGGTCATACAGCTAGTTAGGAAAGGATTAAGGAATGTGTCCAAGGTCATACAGCTAGTTAGGAAAGGATACACTGGTAGTGTCCCTTCAGTGTATCCTTAAGTTTCATACAACTTCACTTCTGAGGTTCAAAGGAGTCAGTTGCTAGCCTGAGCTGTATATCTAGTAAGAGGTAGAATTGAGAGTTGGACCAGTTTCACCTGATTCCTGAACCCATTCTCTTTTTTGTTAAAGTTTATTATAAAGATGTAGGTGTACAATTCAGTGTTAGGTATATAACCACTGATCATGCAGGTACCTTTGTTGATGAGGTATGCTCCTCCCTCCCCTAGCAGTTTCCCCCAACTGCCAATCCCACACCGCCGTCCCCTGACAGTTTCCCACTACTGCCAATCGCTTTACCACCACGAATTACATGAGACTGAATAAGTTCTCCTTCCTGTATCTTATGTCACTATTCATTGCTACATTGTTCTTTATTAAAGAACATGTCTTTTTCCTTCTAAACTGTATGTTCCTGGAAGGAAGAGACTTTGTCTTCTCCAAAATTGTGTTTCTAGCTCTTCACATATTGTCAATACTGAGTCACCCAGCTTTTGTCAATTAAAAAAAAAAACTTCAAAAAAAGAGATTAGAATCATGATACTTCTCGCTCATGGAAAACAACTTGTTATATCATCTTTAACTTACTCAAGATCCACGTAAAACTGTAATAATAATAATAATCACAGTAATAACAAAAATAGTGCTTAAAAGGTAACAGACTGAGATTTCTATATAATTAGATTATATATAAATATAACATTGTTATTATACACTTATCATATTTATGTTATATACACTTTTATCTACTTTTTTTTTTTTTGAGTTGGAGTCTCACTCTGTTGCCCAGACTGAAGTGCAGCGGCCACTCCCGGCCACCGCAGCCTCGACCTGCTGGGCTCCGGCGATCCTTCCGCCTCAGCTTTCCAAGTAGCCGGAATTACCGGCATGCGCTACCACGCCCGGCTGATTTTTTGATTTATTGTAGAGAGGAGGTCTCGCTGCCCAGGCAGGTCTCGAACCTGCGGGCTCAGGCAATCAATTTACCTCAACCTCCCAAAGGCGCGGGATTACAGGCTGAGCCACCGAGCCCGTTAACTACTTTTAAAAAAAGAAAATTTAGATAAAGAATTAAAGTTATTTGCCCAAGATTACCTAACTCAGTAGGAGATGGAACTAGGGATTCAAATTCAGGCGGTCTGGCTTTAGAGGGTTGTTTTAACCAACTAACTAGAGTGTATTTTCTAATGCATGGTCACGGGTACATAATTATGACATGAGCAAATCACTGCTGGTGTTCCATTTAAAAGAAGATGCAAAAGACACTAAAAATAATGGCAGTGCAATTAAATGTTGGCATGTGTTAATGATATTTTTATCTTGAGCAAAGCCATGGCCAGCTTCTACTGTAGCAGAAACATGATTTTACTTGGAATGGCCAGTAACATTCAAAGAACACTGTGCAGCTTTATTGAACAACACACAAAAATCTGGCACTGCATAGAATGTCAAGCCACCAAAAGAATAATGCTTTTTCTCTGTGTTCATACTTCGTGCCAGTCAATCAATAAATAGGATAAATTAAGTACTGCTGTGAAAATCATATATCTTTTTAGCACATGACAATAATGTTTGCAAAACAATGGTGATTTAAAATTTTCTATTTGTTTTGCATGTATATTTATGTGTGTATTTTATGTATGTATGTTTAAATGCATATGTGCAATTATATACCCACATATATGTAAAGAATTTATGCACTTATGCCTCCTCAAGTAATTGCTTTAAGCTATTCTATATTTCAATTTATTACAGTGATGCTGCATTTTTAAAAGGTAAAATTGCTTTATTTTTGTCACTAACAACTTGAAAACTTTCTAAACTCTAGAAAAAAGTGTTTGCAAAATTATTGTCTTTTCGATTTTTTTTTTCTGCATTTCTAATGCCATTGTGAGTTTCAGGTTCCATAATTTATCTCCGGGACTAATATAATCACCTCCTAATTTTTCTGTTGTCCTTCAGTATCTTACTCCTAAAGTTCATTTACCAGATCAAATTCTTTCTATAATTCCGGCTAAATTTTGTTGATAGTTCATCAATGGATACAGACTGAAAATGAATTTTTTTACTTTTGCTAATGCAGCACATGATGTGTCATAGTTTTATCTTTCAGTTCAATAAAAAATTATTGAGGTTTCATATGCTTGATACTATCATCGTTCCTCCATTAATTGGATTCTGTAATAATGACTGTTTTTTTTCCTAGCTAATACTTTGCATGTACCTCTATTTAACATTTATTTATTTTTATTTGTTATTCATAGGTGTGTTTTTCCCCAACACCTCCACTTTCCCACATCCTAGAAACCTAAACATAGTGCCCTGAATATAATAGATTCTAAGTACATGTCTGTTGTTTTGTAACGTTGTTCACCAATCATAAATTATGGCACATTTTAATTATCTAGTGTCTTTAAGAGTTAGTGTTGTAATAAAGGGATAATAATTATTTTTCTATCAATCATTAAGTTCATATCAGTGTAGCAGGAATAATAACTCCTCAAATAGCCTAAAAAGTCAGTGCTTATGATTAACTTCTAATATTTAAGTATGTTGTAAATAGATATTTATATATTCTTCATGTGCTTGTTTATTGTCTGTCTCCACTATTATAATATTCACAAGAACAAATACTTTGTCTCACTTGTACAACCAGACCTAAAATCATATGAGAGATACTCTTACTATATATTTGTATATATTTAATAAATTAATTTAAAAATATATATTGAGTACAGATATTTGTACATATTTTTGAATGATTATATTGAGAAATATATTTATGCTATATGTTAATCGATTCAGTATGAATATTCTGTATATATGTCTATACTCAATAAATATTTATAAATGAATTTATAGAGCACTTATGTGTTGGATTCTGTCATAAGTACTTCAAAAGCATTATCTCTTTCAGTTCCTGGAGATCTTGGTTAAGCATAAATACTATTACCTAATTTTAAGAATGAGGGATTGTAAGCTTGGCATAGGTAAGTGTTTGCTGAAGGACATTCAACTCATAAAATGTGGAATCAATGTTTAGATCCAGGCCTATCCAACATAAAGCAAATTATCTTAGCCATTGTGATATTTTTCTCCTACAATAATTAGCTGAAAGGAAATTTCGCGTTAAAATGTAGAAAAAATTGTGCTTTATGGGATCATGGGCACTAACAGGATAAGCAAATGGTTCCATGGTCCCTTAGGATGAGGTGATAATAACCAAACCCAGAGCAGGTGGTGAAGCCTGGTGGTGAGATAGAAGCTCTAGTGCAAGAGATCACAAGTCTGGGACAGATAACGTAGTAGCCCATTGGAAGTACCATGAACCAGAATCTGAGTATCCCATGATTCAGGAGCCAGAGTGTTGCATTACATTATATTTATATTTCAACAAGGGGAAAACAGGGAAGGAAAGATAAACCAGGTCATTGGGACACCATTCTCTACTGTTGCGGTAATAGAGGGCTGTATAAAATGATTGAACTTCTCAACCATAGAGGATAAAAACCCAACCCAAATGAATTTAAGCATTATCCTCTTTCTCCCCAGAATTTGAATTAAACACTTAAAAGATCTCTGAAGATTTGACCAGTGCAAAAAGTGATAACTACTCTCAGTTAAATGTCAAGGTTTCTTTATTAACAATACCCCTTTTTTTCTCCCAGATTCACATAGAACTGGGACAGGTGGTTCTTTGTACAGAAATTGGGGCTAATGACACACAGAATTCTCTATGTACCATAGTGGTGGAGCTGTGTCACAATTATCCATTTAACAATATCACTGAGTACTAACTTTGACAACAAAGAGAATATATACTTCCTCTAAGATGGCTCTGGTTGTCCAGTAACCCAGATGTCCTCATCTGTTAACTGGGTGTGATCAAGTCTAATTTGTGCTTGCTATGCAGATTAAGAGATAATGTGTAGAAAAGCACCATGTGAGCCGGGCTCGGTGGCTCAGCCTGTAATCCCGCGCCTTTGGGAGTCTGAGGTGAGTGGATTGCCTGAGCCCGCGGGTTCGAGACCTGCCTGGGCAACTTGGCAAGACCTCATCTCTACAATAAATCAAAAAAATTAGCCGAGTGTGGTAGCGCGTACCTGTAGTTCCAGCTACTTGGAAGGCTGAGGGGAAGGATCTCCAGAGCCCAGCAGGTCGAGGCTGCGGTGGCCGGGGAGCGGCCACTGCACTCCAGTCTGGGTGACTGAGTGAGATTCCAACTCAAAAAAAAAAAAAAAAAAGAAAGAAAGAAAAGCACCATGTGAATGATGAAGTACCGTAGACGTATGAGATGTTATTTTATCATCAATAATAAGCCAAGCAAAGCTGCCTTTATACCTCTATATGCTTTTACTTTAAATTTCCAACCTAGCCCACATTACTTTTTAAAAATTATTTCTCTAATTTTTACTTTCAAAAAAGTTAGTATGAGAGAGCACATAGTGCCTATATGACTAATCAAAGGAACATGCTAAGAGATAAGGAAAACCTAGACCCGTTATACATTTTCCCAAGCTAGGGTGATATCTGGAGCATGTCCAATTTGAAAAAGAGAAAAATAAGAGAGAAAAACTTTGTTATTTTCAGGATCATACTTTCTTAACTTTTATTTTTTTATTTTAAAGATGTGGGGTACAATTCAAGGTTAGGTATACAAATGTTTATTATGCAGGTACCCTTGTTGATGAGGCATGCCCCCCCGCCCCAGGATCATTATTTGAAAGAAAATTTCATCAGTCAATAATAAGTAATCTGTCAGTAGACATTTGGGTTGTTTTCATATCCTAGCTATTCTGAATAATGCTGCACAAAATTAGGAGTGCAGACAGATAGCTCTTTGAGATCCTGATTTTAACTCTTTCGGACATATATCTAGAAGTGCTGTTTCTGGATCACATAGTAGTTATTTATAAAAATTTTGTGATATATTTATACAGTGGGCTATTATTCAGCCTTGAAAAAGAAGGAAATCCTGCCCTTTGTGACTTGCATGAACTTGGAAGATATTATGTTTAGTAACATAAGTCAGACACAGAAGGACAAATACTATATAATTCCACTTATATGAGGTATCTAAAATAATCTGACTCACAGAAGCAGAGAATGGAATGGTTTTTTGCCCAGGGACTGGGAATAGGGAATAATGGTGAGTTGTTTCTCAATGAGGATAGAGTTTCAATGCAAGATGAAGTTCCAGTAATTTTCTATACAACACAGTGTCTATAGTTAATAATACTGTATTGTGCACTTTAATTATGTTAAGAATGTAGAACTCATGTTAACTATTCTTACAAAACAAAACAAAATAAAAATTACAGAGGCACGGGAAACTTTTGGAGGTGATGGATAGATCTATTACCTTGATTGTAGGTGATGGTTTCATGGATGTACCATATGCCCAAATTTGTCAAATTATATACAATAGAAAATGCAATGTTTTGTACATCAATTATACCTCAATAAAGTATTTTTCTTTAAAAAAAAAAAGAAAGAATAGCAAGATGAATCTATAAGGAAGAATTTGTAGAGAATGAGTCAGCACAAGTGGGGCAGGCAAATCAATAAGCCCAGAAATTATAGTCAAATCAAAACTAAATGAGATCTATTGCCTCACAATGGTTAGGATGTTTGTTATCCTAAAGACAAAAACAAGTGTTGGTGAGGAAGTGTAGCAAAAGGAAACCTCTTGCACTGTTGGTGTGAAAGTAAATTAGCACAGCCACTTTTGAAAACTGCTTGATAAGACAGAGAAAAAGTGAGTGCTAAGGTCTGACATAAGAGTTCTACCGTAAGACCAGACTGTTATATAGTAGTACGTAGGAGAAAAACAAAGAAAACAACCAATTTTTTAGAGGATGAGTAAGAAACCAATTGATATTTGTTCAGGCAATTTTCTCTGAACCTCTATGAGGCTAGAACCAAGCTGGGCCCACCACTCCAATTATTAAATGAAGAGAGAGGAAGATAGAGATTGCAGAGACCTTCCTTCCTTCTAAGTAGCAAGTGAAGAAGGGTGGGGAGGGGCTGAGGGAGGTGTTAGCACTGCCCTCCAAGGAGGAAAGACTACTCCATCTCTTTCCCATGGCCTGAAAGAAGAATGTGGAAATATAAAGAAAAGGTATTTGACTTTTCCCCTTCATGATTAATCAATTTTCTTTATGAGAAAAGAGAAGTGTCCTTAAATAAGGAAATAAGTATGACCTTGAAATCAGGTACGTTATTATCCGGATATGGATAGAGTCTGAATTTAATTTTTATTAATGTAGATAATAGCTTACATAGGCCTTATGGCGACATTACTAGCACTCTAAAATTTAATTAGATTTTTAGAGCTTCTGTTAATGTCTTTTGTAGGATTATACAATCTGGGGCATCACCAGCAAGCTTCATATATTTTATTTTCATTATGATTTGAAATTAGAGGAATGAGGTGTTTGACATATTAGAAGAGTTGTGATTTAGGGAGTCCCTAAAAAAAAAAAAAAAATACCCAGAAGGTTTAAATCAGTTTTGTTTTGTTTTTTTGGACCAAACTGCTTATATGTATTTCTATTTTACATATATGTATTAATCAATATAAAGGAATTACCTGCTTTTTTTTTACTTTTATAATTTTTAAAAATAAATACTAGTTGACAGTAACTATATAAACATTATCCTCACAATGGTTTTCAAATAATCATCCCAATGCATGTTTTCTTTAGTGTGTATATTTTCCTGAATTTTTTGTTGTGATGTAATGGTCTATCTTCATTGTCTTTTCATTGTTATACTCTGATTTATATGTAATATTCCTTCCCAGACTTGGTGCATTCTTTAAATTAATTTAAAAAATCTATTCAACCTTTGTAGAGTCTTCACATCAATGTACTAGATAGTCTTAAGCATTTTAACCTGTTTATATTTTCCTCATAAGACAAAAACAGGAATTCAGGGCAAGAATTAAATCTCTATTTTACATAAGGCATGCTTATAAAAGAGATAGATACTATTGATTTTTAGTGTCATTCTCTCAGTTTTCACCACTCAAATTCTTAATTTAGGATAACCTACAAATCAGGTACACGACTAGGTGACATTTCCAGAGTCTGAAAAAAAGTAACCCTATCCAGCATTGACATAAAAAGTTAGCATTGTATAGAGAGCAGGCAAAATGGGAACAGGAACCAGAAGCCTATTTATAGACTTCTATTTATTGCTGTTTGATCCAGATAAGTCATTTTACTTGCCCTGACCATGGCCTGAGTTTCCTTCTCTGTAAAATGAGGGGGTTGGGAAGAATGGTCTCAGAAGCCCATTTGCGCTCCAGCAGTATACAAAGTTAATTACTGCAGGAACACCAAGCGGTACTTGCTTTGTACATGCATCATATGAACTCACCCAGTCTTTGTGCAGCCATCCTCTGCTGTAATGGTTTTGTCCTTATATGCCTTCCAGTGGCTTTAGAGAGATGTTCTGTTTGGGAAGGGATTTAGTCTGGAATGCTTAGAGCCTAGTAATTACAAAAGTGTCAATTGGCCCTCATTTATAATTACAGTATGAGCTTGTTATTCATTTTCCCCCTAGACCTAACATTGGGTGGGGGAGGGCATGGGCAAGGTTCCTAAAATTTGTGTTCATATTTTTAGTCCTGTTTTTTTTTTTGGTTATTGTTGTTGTTTCTGAATTAGTTTTTGTCTTTAATGACTGCTAGGTTTCTACCCCCTTAGAATTAACTGCCTCTGCTTATGAGTTTGAAAAGGACCAGGACTAGAGCATGTAAGAGTATATAAGAATATAAGCATACAGGTTTATTTCCTCATCCCACCATGAAGATAAAATCATAACAAGTGAGAAACAATGGTAAGGAATGGTATTATCAAGTCCTAGCTTAGTAAAGAGTCATGACACCAGAGAAACTTATTTCCCTCTTCTCCATGAGCTCTAAAAAATTACCCTTTTGTTTGTTTATACTGGCTTTGATTATTGCAGATATTCATGGTTGTACTTTACAATGATTTTTAAATTTTTTTCCTGATTAGAGCTTTGCAATTATTCATAATGTTCATCTGACTGAAATAAAATTACATATGCTGAGGCAGTATTAATAGATTGTAAGATTTGAAACGTTTTAAAAATAAATGGTAATAATAAATGACAGTGACCTAATTTATGAAACAATCTTTTTGCAAAAAATAATTTACTAGTTTGTAATTATGTGATTAACTCACCAAGAAAAAAAAGTCAATCAAGTCAGAATCATCAAGTTATAAAATCAAAAATAACTGGAATGTTTCAATTTAATTTGTTATCTACGGTGAACTTCCATGTGAATTTCAAACATAAATACTATTTTTTTAAAATTTAGGAGAAAAGTCTTCATTTATTTTCCACTAAAACTCAAAAGATAATCAAGGAGGAAAAATAGCAAAATCTCAAAAAGGACTATTGATAGCTGCTTGTAGTTAGTGCTAATGAAGCACTTTCACGTACATGAAACTTTATCTCAAAAGAAATAAGTGAAAGAGTGAGGTAAAGTATAACTAAGTCCATTTTAAAGATAAAGAATCTGAGGATCAGTAGGATTCAATGCCATGTTCATGATCACATAGCTTTTCAGAGGCAGCACTTGGTAATTTGTTGAGGATTTCATGTTCTTTTAACTACATACTATTAAGAAAACAAAAATGAAAATGTAAGGGGTGTGGTCCTGATAAGTTTTTAGCACATTTTATTATGAACTGTATCATGGTGAATGCAGTTAGGACTTTATTTATAATGTATGAAAGCAGCAACATGTATAACTTGAAGGATGGTATTATAAAAATAGTCCAAACTACAATAAATAAATGAGGTGAATTATAGTTTGGTTAGTATGTAAAATCATTAGGATGATTTGACTTGAAACCAACAAATTATATGAAAATATATGTATAAGCTATAATTGAAATATAGAATTATTTGCAAAAGAAAATCACACTTTAATGGTGTGAATATGAAAAATATTAAAGTGATTTATGTGAATGTGTCATATGTCTCCTCAGATTCCTATAACATTCTGAGAAGGTAGATAGAATCAGCCTCATATTATAAGCAAGGAAACTGAGGCTCAAAGAAGTTAATTTATATGTTGTCACATGGAAAGAAAATGACCAGAATTCAAGTCTAGGCTTTTCTGATTCTCAAATCTTTGTGCTTGTTCTCTCATCCATTCGTGATCTTACTTCTGCTTCATGTTACCTTTCATACTAATTTGATACTCAGGAAATGTTTCACGAATGAATGACTGAATGCCTGAATGTGTGAACGTTTTAAAGACTTTTTTGATTGCATCTATCCTGGAGTGAAACTAAAATATAGCTGCTACATTTAGGAGTGGAAGGAGTGAGTGAGTAATTAAGAGATACCATAATAAACCTTCTGGAAGTAGAGAAAAAAGGGAAAGAGTCTTTGATTATAAATAACTAAAAGCAGCGGCTAGATCTGTAAACATCAGACATACTTCATCTGTCAGTGACCATAGAGACAAAAATAAAACAAGTAAATATGGTGTGGAAGCAAGTTATCATTCCTGGATTGCTCAGGAGACGATATGTATCAGACTCACATGAAGGTAGGGGTAGACTTATAAGTTCTTCCAGGAAAGTGCTTCAGTTGAATGCAGCAAGGGCAGTGGCAGACAAGTATGCAGGAAGCAATAGGCAAATTTAATATCAGTTAGGAAGGATCATCAACCCGTGTTTGGCTTTATAATAACCATTACTCTTCATTTGGAGTTATTGATTATTCGAAAGGCTAGGACAACAAGTGTAATGAACTGCTACTGCCACTCTGGGTGAATGTCAGTCTTCCAAATGATTATTATCTAGAGAGGACAGACAATATAAGTAGTTGAACTGTTGAAAGTACACACAAGAAGAGAGACAGAAAAGAAAGTGAGTCCTTGCCTCCTTTCTCTTCGTTGTTTTGTTTTTGTTTTTGTATTTATTAAAGGGGAGACATCTTTGCTTCTATACTTTCTTTTCCATGACCAAAAATCTCTTCAGCAATCTATTTTAACTGTTTTGGTAGTGGATCAAGAGAAGGCGGACAATTTTACTGTTAAAGTTTTACTGTTTTGTTAATGATGGAGGAAGGACACCTCCCAAAAATATGAAAAATTAAATATAGTGATTCACTAAATTGTGTGTCAGCCAGATGTGTCTATGTGTCCTGTATCTTCCAGGAGTCATTCTTGAAGAGTGTCTTTTTTGGCAAGGATTAGATTATTATGTTGTTCCAGAAGGAGAACTGGAACCAAGTTTTGGGAAAGGACCATGGATGCATAGATCAGCAGAGTTAGCTGTTAAATTAATAGTTACCGGCGACCAGGCTCGGTGACTCAGCCTGTAATCCCAGCACTTTGGGAGGCCGAGGTGAGTGAATTGCCTGAGCCCAGGTTCCAGCCCAAGCAACTTGGCAAGACCGTGTCTCTACACCAACAACAACAAAAATGAGTGGGGTGTGGTAGCGCACCCCTGTAGTTCAGGCTCCTTGGAAGGCTGAGGGGAAGCATCGCTGGAGCCCAGCAGGTTGGAGGCTGCAGTGATGGTGACATGCCCCTGCACTCCAGCCTTGGCGATGGAGTGATACTCTGACTCAAAAAAAAAAAAAGTCAGTGGTAATACCTAACAATCAGTACTCAAAACCTGCGCCTCTTCTCTTTTCCAATACCCCCCAAACCAGGGCCAATACTCACATCTATTAAGTTCAGCTTGAATTTGTTCCTGGCAAGTATTTTCTGTGTGCTGTATATTTTGCTAAACACAGGGTAGATTATTTAATCCATACTAGCGACTGGTCAGATAGGCATTTGTAATCCCTATTTTACATATCCATCATTGAAGTCAAGAGACATTGTGTCACTTGCTAACTCTGTACTTTTAAGGGTATATAGTACTGGGAAATGGGTTCAAGTCTCCTTGCATCTGAACCTCATGATCTTTCATTGTACGAACCTGCCTGAACATGAGTGACCTTATGAGGGAGTGATTTCACGTTCCCTGGGAGAAGAGTAGTCTTCATACCCCTACTCCTCCTGTTCTTCCTGCTCATAGAGCAACAGCTACCTATTTATGAATGTTAACTAAATTGAGAATGTGTTTATTTTTATTGAGGTGAAATCCACATAGCATAGAATTAGTCATCTTAAAATAAACAATTCAGTGGCATTTTAGTACATCCACAAAGTTATAAAACCATCACTTATGTCGTTTTAATATTTTCATAACCTTAAAATAAAACCCCATTTTCATTAAGCAGTTACTCACCGTTCCACCTCACACTTAACCCCCAACCCTAGCAGACACCAATCTGCTTCCTGTTTCATATAAATGAATATTTCGTATAAGTGGAATCATGTAATATGTAACATTTTTTGTCTGGCCTCTTCACTTCTCATAATGTTTTTGAGATTAATCCAACTTGAATCAGTACTTTATTCCTTTTTATGTTTGAATTTCTATTGTGTATATATAATCACATTTTGTTTATCTATTCATCAGTCTGTGGACACATGGGTTGTTTCTGCCTTGTGGCCATTGTGAATGGTACTGCTATAAACATTCATCTATGAGTATTTGAGTACTCTTTTTTCAGTTTTTTGGGAACTACATCTTTTTGAGCATTTCTTTTTTGCTAGTCAGTGAACAAATTGCTTTATTTATATACCAGCTCATTAAATTCTCAGAACTTGTGAGATGAATATTACTACTACGATTATTGTTGTTGTTATTTTACTTATTTTTTGAGACAGGGCCTCATTCTGTTGCTCATGTTAGAATACAGTGGTACAATCATAGCTCACTGCAGCCTTGAAATCCTGGGCTCAAGTGATCTTCCTGCTTTAGCCTACTGAGGTGAATTCTATTAGTAGTCCTGTTTTATGAATGAGGAAACTAATTCTCAGAGAAATTAAGGTACTTTGTGTTGGGTCGTGCACTAGGGGTACTGAAGTTTAAACCAAAGGAACCAAGTTCCAGAGTCTGTACACTGTACTCTTTCTTCCTTGTTTCCTGTCAGCTTCAGACTTACCTACCACCTCCTTCAACTTTTCCCTACTCAATGCCATTCTCGGCTGTTGTTCCTGAGTATATTCTCATTTGCCAAGATTCTCTTAAAATTCAGAATCTAGCCAGGCTCAGTGGCTCAGCCTGTAATCCTGCGCCTTTGGAAGGCTGAGGTGAGTGGATTGTATGAGCCCGTGGGTTCAAGACACGCCTGGGCAGCGAGACCTCATCTCTACAATAAATCAAAAAATCAGCTGGGCATGGTAGCACATGCCTGTACTTCTGGTTACTTGGAAGGCTGAGGTGGAAGGATTGCCGGAGCCCACCAGGTCGAGGCTGCGGTGGCCAAGAGCGGTCACTGCACTCCAGTCTGGGCAACAGAGTAAGACTCCAACTCAAAAAAAAAAAAAAAAAAAAAAATTCAGAATCTAGTATTGGATACACTATTCCAAGAGGAATTTTAAAGTCTATTATTATCAAAAGTACTATTATTGCTATTTTATAACATTTTAAAGACATTTGCTGTTAGTTTCTAAAAGTAGTATTTATTTTGTTTCTTAATAATGAAAATTATATAATAAAAATAAAAAGCTTCATTTGCATGGATGTGGTATGGAGCTATGGAAAGGCATTCTTCAACTATAACATTTCAAACCATGGAGGGTCTATACAATTCTCAGTCTAAGCATTGAATTGCTGCTCAGTATAATTTATTAGCTCAGAGATGTGTCTACATTAATAGTATTTGACTACATTTTAATCTCACTATGCTGCTATGAATTAAGCCAAATGGTAAAGTTATAATGTATGAGTTCATTTTTATACCATTATAAGTTAATATTATCCTATAAAATAAATGTATTTTTAAAAATGTACTGTGTTTTACTTAACCCTGAGATACATATTCTTCTTGTGTATAACAGTCCTACTATATAAGTCAAGCTAAGCATTATCTTGTATTTTTTTTTCAGTAAACTATTAGGGTTACAATGAAAATCTCTAATTATCAGGTGTATTTAACTGAGTTTTTATGTCTTAAGCTTTAAGCTATTAATTAAGCATTATGTATATATTTCCTTTTATGAGATGTTGATCAGGATCATTTGCGAGGGGAGATACTTGTTTAAATTGCACTTTTCCAATGAGCTTTTTGACAATGTATTTTTTTCCCCACCAATTCAGTACCCATGAATTTTGTGATTTCTTTTCTTTACAATAAAAGCAAGCCAAATGGTTGTCTTGTTTTTATTAAGATTATTTTATATAAGCAGAGATTCTTCTTGGCTTTCTTTTTAAATGAATTTTGTGATAGGAAGAAAATGCAAATGAGGTAACAGCAGTGCTCATAAATTTCTCGCCTGGTGATTATAATGCAGAATATTGGCTTTGCTATCAAACCTCCCCCAGCACATTTTCTTTATGTTAGTAACTTATGCAATATTGGATCTTTCATCTGCACATTAGACTATATAATTCTTCCTTTCCACCTAGTATGCTTTGCATTTCACCCTATACATATATATTTATATGTGTACACACATATGTATGTATGTGTGAATGTAGCATTCTTTCTTAGCTGAAACTAAGTGTCAGCATCAGATTTCCCCTATACGTTTCAAATCTGATAAATGGATACCCTGTGGTTATGAAAATTACATACACGTAATACCTAAGGCAAGTGGCTTGCAGTCTCAACGAATTCCTAAATGATAATTTGCCCTTTGTTGATACAAAAGTGTTGTTAACACTTGCCCAGGAAAGATTTTAGATGAGGATTGTTCTTTTGACATTTTTAATGTACCACTATACTTTTCCAGCCTTTCTTCTTCCCCCTCGCCTAATTTATGAGTTGTATCCATCATTAAAAGGAAACATTCATTTAGGATTACCCAGATACAGACACGTGCCATGAAATCTCTGAAAACAGTAATAAGAACCTGAAAACTAGAAAAATGTACACGTGATGTAAGGATCGCTCAAAAATTCCTCTGCCTTTCCCATGGCATTTTGGGTTTCATCATTATTCAATCTGCAATGCATCTCCAAAGCAAAATGTATTTTGAACAAGTTATCTATGATATTTCAGATTAAACAAAATAACATTTTCTAGGTGCAGAACTACTCTCATGATATAGCCAATCAGACTTCTCATCTTGGTCTTTCCTTTTAGAATTACTTTGTGATACTGGTAGCCAAGCGGCAAACAGAAAGAAGGAGAGGATGTCTAAAGATGTTATTAGAAAACAATTGAAAGCTCCGAATAGTGTTTAAGTCTTTAATTAGATCACACTGACTCCTGCAAAAGACTAACTGGGTTCCTGTTCTTTCTGGCTATATATGCCCCAAATTTGCATCCACGGGGCAAGCGATGACTGTAAGAAAATGATCTGATTTTTATGGGTTTACTTCAGTTTCTAAGTCAAGCATAGCACATATATAGATTAATTGGTATCACTCATCTTCCCTTGTATTTATGAAAGTTATCACTAACATGTTATTTTAGTATTTTCTGCTAAACCCAGATATTGCTTCATAATCTTTCTCATTATAGCACTTGGGAGAGCTATTGTTTTTCGGTCAGAGTTATCACATGAGATGCAAATGATCTGACCTTCCATCTCAGGGTTGAATTACTGTCACATTTCTTTCTAACAGATCTCTAACATGGCAGGTGTAAAGTTAAAGGTCTCTACCTCTTTCTAGTAGGTCACCCTGATAATAGAAATACCCTGGATTTCTTATCCTATATATAACTTATCACCATAGTCACTCAGGATGATTTTTCTTGGTATTTTCAGCTCAACCCTAATTCTGATCATCATTGTTTTTCAAATTTTCAATCATCTTATAACTGACTCAGTTCCAGAAGTCCTTCCTTGAACCATTCTGTTTCCACTTTGAAAATCTGTCAAGTCACTAGAGATAAACATGTCTAACCTAGAATTTTTTGACTTTAATCTTATAGTTAATTCATGGTTCCACGAATCTTGATACACCATCAGTAGAGTGAAGTGTGGATCTTTGCTATGACTGCTACCTTTTGGGTGTTCAAGTTTAAGGAGATGGGGCAGATACTGGGCTTTCAATTAATCTTCCTCCTCTGATAATATGACCACTGTATTATCTCCACTTGCTGATGCTCCTGGGAGTTGACATAGATGAAGATGGTTGCTTTGTCTATCTTTTGTTTTTAATTGTTAATTTTCAAGATATAGGGTGCAGTTCAGGTTTAGGTATACAAATGTTCATTATGCAGGTATCCTGTTGATGAGGTGTGTGCCCCCTCCCCTGGTAGTTTCCTACGACTGTCAGTTTTGTCCCCACCGATCCCACTGTTTCCCACTACTGCCAATCCCTTTCTTATAGAATTATGATAACAATTCAAGGCCCGCTTATGAGTGAGAACTTGTGGTACTCAGTTCTTTGTTTCTGTGATAGATCACTCAGTATTATAGACTCTAAGTCCATCTAAGTTGCTGCATAGTTCATAATTTTGTCCTTCTTTATGATTGCATAATATTCCATTGTGTATATGTACCACATTTATTTTTATCCAGTCCTCTTTTGTTGCCAACACCATTGGTTTCATGTTTCTGTTATTGTGAACAATGATGCAATAAATATGCTTGTGGAGGTATCTTTTTCATTGAGTGATTTGAGTTCCTCTGAGTATATTCCCAGTAGGGGAGTTGTGGGGTCATATGGAATGTCGAATTTTAGATCTTTTAGGAATTGCCAAACTGTTTTCCACAGAGTTTGTCCTATTTTATACTCCCACCAACAGTGTAGAAGTGTTCCCTTTTCCTCCACATCCTCTCCAGCATCTGTTGTCTTTTGAGTTATTGATGATGGCCATCCTGATTTGAATTAGGTGGTATTGCAGTGTGATTTTTTAATTTGCATTTCTTTGATGACTAGTGAGGCTGAGCATTTTAAAATGTATCTGTTGGCTGCTCGTACATCTTCTTTTGAGAAGTGTCTATTCATATCTTTTGCCCACTCTCTTAACCGGGGCTGTTAGACCTTTGTCAGACACACAGTTGGCAGATATTTTTTCCAGTCTGTGGAATGTCTCCTCACTCTCTTGATGGTTTCTTTGGCTTAGCAGAAGTTTGTCAGTTTGATGAGGTCCCAGTTGTCTCTTATCTCTTATGGCATGGGCACTTGGGGTTTTGATCAGGAATTGTTTGCTAATTCCAATTTCCATAAGAGTGTCTCCTGCATCTTCTAAGGTTCTTATAGTTTGAGGTTTTATGTTTAGGTCTTTGATCCATTTAGAGTTGATTTTTGTGTATGGTGATAGGTAGGCATCTTGTTTTAAACTTCTGCATGTGGTCAGCCAGTTTTCCCAGCACCATTTACTGAATAGGTTCTCCTCTCCCCAGTGATGGTGGAGGCTTTGTCGAAGATGAATAGTTGGGAAATTGAGGTTTTTGCATTCGGAATCTCTATCCTGTTCCATTGGTCTATATTCCTGTTCTTGTACCAATACCAGGCTATTTCGATTATTGTAGATCTATAGTAAAGTTTAAAATCTGGGAGTAGGTTTGCCTGTCTTAAGTGAAAAAGTAATCCATGGTTAGCTCTGCATAGACTGGCCTCTAAGAATTATAGTTTAAGGATAGATCTTCCAAAAAGATCTCAAGGTAAGCCTTTTCCTATAGATTAGTCTATAAAATACTCTTGGCATCTCTACCTAAGATTCTAGTCAAAGTTTTGGAACATTGGTTTTGAAATTATTAGTCAATAAATACTTATGTAGTAACTACTGTGTGTTTGGCAATACACTGCCAGAAATACAGTAGATGAAAGGGAAGGAGCTTTATATAAAGCTTCTATTTATGGAGATGGATGGGCATTAAGCTGAGAACTCTGCTTCCTGATATCCCTGACCAAGGAAGATTCTTTTCTGATTTAGCAAGCCCTTGTCCTCTGGATGATGACTGGAGTTTATGTACACAGGCTTATGATTGTCTGTCCTCAAAGGCTAGTAGCTCACCTTAACATATTCTAAAGAACTCAAGGCCTATATTCAAATGACCTTTATCCATATCCAAAGCTTTATAAATACAAATGAACTGATCATTTCCCTTTTCTATGTTCCCCATTCTTAAATAACTTAGTTTCCCTCATCTTTATAGATATGTGTATTTTAAAAGCAGGAGGATTAACAGTTATAGCAAGAAGCTACCATGTTTTGAACATTTACACTGTTATTCAGTACTCCACTAAGAATATATCTACATCATCTCAATTCTCACAATAATCCTATGGGGTTTATGTTTTTATATCCAGATTTTATAGATTCAAAAACAAAGTTTAGGCAAGATCAGTGTCTGAAACGGGCCAGCTAATTAGTGGTAGATCCAGGTATTCCACCTAGGTAGTCTGATTTTAGCTCCCAAACTCTTAAACACTGCACAGAGCCGCATTACTAGCCAACCTTTAGTCTACTGTCTACTTTATTAATGAGAAAACTTAGACCCAGGCTGTTAAATGACTCACCAAGCTGACATACTATTTAGCTACAGACTTGAAATTACATCTTATATCTTCGTTAAAATATAAATAATAACTAAATCATTTATAGTGCTTACTATATGCAGTCACTCCCCTAATGCTTTTTATATTGCTTCACTTATTTAATCACCACAACTACCTTGAAGAAAGTATCGTTATTATCCCTATTTTAATTATCAGCAAACGGTTGCATTCTAAGACTAAGTAAGTTGCTAAGGGGTACACTCCTGCAAAGTTAAGGAGCTAGGATTCCAACTCAGCCAGTTAAGTGCCAGAGTTTGTATTCTAATTCAGTGGTTCTTAAAGAGGGGACGCTTTCCCTTCCCACTCTAGGGACATTTGCAATGCCTGGAGACATTTTTCTTTTTCTTTTTTTTTTTTTTTTGAGTTGGAGTCTCACTCTGCCGCCCAGACTGGAGTGCAGTGACCACTCCTGGCTACCTCAGCCTCAAACTGCTGGGCTCCGGCGATCCTTTCCCTTCAGCCTTCCAAGTAGCTGGAATTACAGGCACATGCTACCACACCTGGCTAATTTTTTATTTATTGTAGAGGTGAGGTCTCGTCAAGTTGTTCAGGCGGGTCTCGAACCCTCGGGCTCAGGCAATCCACTCACCTCAGCCTCCCAAGGTGCGGGATTACATGCTGAGCCATGTTTCTGATCACAACTTTTTGGTAGGGTACTTATGCAATCTAGTGGGCAGAGGCCAGGGATGCTGCTAAACATCTTAGAGTGCACAAAATAATCCCTACAACAAAGAATTATTTGCTCCAAAATGTCAATAGTGTGATAATGCCTGTTCTGGCCACTATACTATCATGTACCTCTATGCCAACAGTAGGATCCAGGAAGAAGGGTACAATATAGAATACTCTTCCAAATCAAAAAAAGCAGAGAGTAGTCTCCAATGCATCTGCTTAGCTTAGTATGTCTTTGATTATGACTACAATTCTGGGAATATCACAGTTTAGTATGTACCTCCTAAAGATAAAACCTGGCATTGTGTTTTTCAAGAACCTATGGGGGCTCATCAATTATGACAATGAAACCACAAATTGCTGTTTTTAGATTTAGGATGAAAGAATGGGAACCCAGTTGGAGAAGATGAAAAAGTAGCACTCTGATGACTAGCGGTGATTTTGGCTTCAGTAAAGAAAAGTGGCCACATTGTTATTCAAGAAACATGTAATTTTGCAAAGGAAGAAAGCTGATGTTTCAGGCATTTTCTTTTCATTAAAACAAACCTATTTTGTAGATTTAGTGAGTCTTTTATCAGTTGTACAGCTCAATTACAGTTTGGGCATCAAGTTTGGACGAAAATAAAAAGAGGAATAAAAATATTTTTATACCTACATTGTATATTTTTCACAAGAGTTTCCAAGTATAATTATCCATGAATTTCATCCAAAAATCTTCAACTGTGCGAATCTTACATTTGGTTACTGACTAATCAGGATTGGACCTAAATCCAGTGTATACACTACATAAAGAGGTGAGGACAGACCTTCCTAACAAAAGAAAATTTCCATATTACTCCTACAAAGGTTTTATATGGTTCATTATCATCCAGGTAATCAAACACAAGACTGCCTGTCTACCCCGACTTTCCCACTCCCACTTCCTGTATTTTCATTTAATCAACATTTTAGTCTTTTCATTATGTGCTAGTTTTGTGAGGCCACAAAAGAAATGAGATACAGTCTCTACCTTTATAAAACTGATAAATCTGACAGAATTAACATACCTCACACAAATACAAGTCTGTGGACTCTTAGGCTGGTGGTAATAATTATAGCAATTTCAGTAAACTAGAGCCAGATCTCAAAAGTTGAACTGGATATGAGCAGGCAAACAAGGATAAGGGATTGGATGGTATATGGGGAGAATAATATGACAGAACAAAGAGGCATTATATGGTGATAGATCAGAAGAAGACTTTATTAACTGAGATTTTCTTTTCTGGGTAAAGGTTCATGTTCTAGGGGCAGACAGAGCTACATTTGAATTCTAGTTCTACTATATACAAATTGTTTAACTTGGGGAGTATTATTTCACTTTTTAGCTTTCTCATTTGTAAAATAAACACAATAAAACTGTTCTGATTGTTAAACAAGATAATTTATGTAAAGCATTTTTTGCTCTTATGTGTCAGCCATTATGAATGCTGCTATTTCTCTCATGTTCTAGAGTTTTTGTAACATACCCTTGCATGTACTCGCAAAAATATTCATCTTTACCTATACATAGCCACACCCAATGTTCTCTTACATCTCTGCTTTTCACTCTCTGTTGCCATGAAATAGAAATATAATGCCAGTCACATATGAAATTTAAAAAAAATTTAGAAGCCACTTTCAAAACAGGAAAAGTAAGCAGTAAAATTAATTTTAATGTTCTAATTTATTTGACCCAATATAGTCTAAATAGTATCATTTCAACATGCAAGCAATATAAAAAGTATTAATGAGATATTTTATGTTTTTTCCATACTAAGTCTTTGAAACCTGGTTTACTTTTTCACTTACAACACATCTCAATTTGGAATAACCACATCAGTGTTTCTGAGAATCACCCTCTTAGGGAACCATTTCCTTAGTCTACACTCTTAGGAAATAAAATTGTTGGCCTGACTTCTTTTTTTAACTTTATTTATAGTCATAGATAATGATGACTAAAAGTGTCTTGTCCAAATACAAACGTCAAAAGGCAGATGACCAAGATTTAACTGAAATAGAAGGCTGTATCTATTAAACAGGCTGACTTCTTTAACACTTGACTTTAAGGGTACTGATAAAACTTTAAAGTGAGAATGTGTTTTTGAAATAGAAACACGTCATACAAAATAAAATAAAAATTCAGCTCCTCTGTTCCTTAGGCTGAAATAAAAGTGTGTAGGAGGACCTACCAATTTATATTATCAAAGTTAAATGAACACAGGTTATCTTTAGGGTTCAAGATACAACTTTAGCATAAGGAGCACTTTAGATTAAAATATACTGTTTGATTTATGTGAAAGATATTATTAAAATAGGAATTAATTGCTTTTTGTCTAACCCAGCTTCCATGTGTCCTGTACTATAGTATGATATGCAATGTGCCTTATTAGATGAACATGCTGCCTTTATGTGTGAAGGTGATTCTTCTGACCTAGAACCAGAACATGTGTTAGGCTTCGTTTTTCAAGCTTAATAATGGAATGCCTTGAACTATTCACTTTCCTGTCCAATCTGTGAAAAACTATATTTGCACCTCTAATTGTAAGCAGGAATTTTGTGCTTCTCAGAGTAGACCATCACACTAATTGATTTATTTCCTTCCTTCCTTCTTCCTTCCTTCCTTCTTTCCTTCCTCTTTCCTTCCTCTTTCTTTCCTTCCTTCCTTCTCTCCTTCCTTCCTTCCTTCCCTCCTTCCTTCCTTCCTTCCTTCCTCCCTCCCTCTCTCCCTCCCTTCTTTCCTTCCTTTCTTTCTTTTTGAGTTGGAGTGTGTGGCACGCTCACAGCCACCCCATTGTCCCCCTGCTGGGCTCCAGTGATCCTTCCATCTCAGCCTTCCACATAGCTGGAACTACAGGCGTGAGCTACCATACCTGGCTATTTTTGGTTTATTGTAGAGATGAGGTCTTGCCAAGTTGTGTGGGCTGGTCTGGAACCCACAGACTCAGGCAATCCATTCTTCTCGGGCCTCCCAAAGTGCTAAGATTGCAGGCTGAGCCACCAAATCCAGCCCCAAGTTTGATTTCTATGTGAAGTTTACTGTTGTTTACTGTTGTTTATATGGAGCCACTTAGGACAGCTTCATTTATACTCCATCTAGGTAGTGGACTAACACCCTGATGCATCAGTTTTAGTTTCTAAGTTCAGCATTGTAATTAACTGCCCCATTGTAATTCTATTTTGAAAAGAAATATGCCATCATGTTACTGATACTGAAAATTAAATTCAACAACGAAGGTCTTACCTGTACATTCGATGTGAATTTCCTAAAGTGTAGTTAGGGCTTGGACATCCCGCATTCTTTAAGTGTAAAAGACACACATGCTCTTGCCATTTACTAAAAACTGAGTGCTACTGAAGAGTCATAAATGAAATGAATGTCATCATTTTTTCTTGCCTACCCGAAAGGTTAACCATCCAAGAATAATACATTCAAGTTATAACCTTCCATAGAAGACCACATAAACTACCTCGCTGCTCCTGAAAGGGGAGTTCTTAATTATTCCTGAAATAGCTTTTATAATTAAGAAATTTGTCTAATGTGAGAAAGAAATGAAAGATCCACAATGAAGGTCAAAACTAAGGGGATGCATTGTACTACACATGTTTTGTTTAGTTTTATTAACTTCAAACATTTTTTACTACATAAAGACATTTTGTAATCAGGTATGTATATAGATAAAATGAGTTAATTTGCACCATATTGTTATCCACTCTTATTCTTTCTCCAGAAGTAGACAGCATACAACTAGCGTTCTTTGAAGAATAGCCATCAACTTTAAATGAAGTCAACTGAGAGATAAAAATAAATTATATATCTTTTTTATTAAATTTGTTGAAGGTCATTGGGTAAGCACTGTATCTTTGCATTTGGGGAAATGAAGAAGTTTGGAATTAGGCATAGTGCTAGCAGTAATGATTTGGTACCTGTGCTTTTATTACAGTTTCTGCCTTACTTTTCTTGTGACTCAATTGGTTAGGGTGAGGTTCAGATTGTAGATTTGAGTACCATTTGAAATAAAAAGCAAAACTTCATCTTGTTGTTTTTATCTTATTGTCTATGATCTAATTGTTTATCTTCTTCCACCTCATGTGTTTTTGCCTAAGAACTACAAAAGATACATGAACCTCTAATAGTTCATAGACTAATAAGGGTGATAAAGCATAAATGTAAGTGAGGTCTTACAAAATATGCTGTGGATCACAGAAAAGGGAGATTGTGATTATGCACAGGAAGCATCTATGGAATGTTTTAATATTTTGAATATATATTCCTACGAAATACCGTAAGGGATTTTTAACCCACAGATCATTGGAAAAATATGGCACAGCCATAAATTTCTATACTTCAGTAATTTCTAAGTTTATTTTATGAGTTATTCAAAAATTTCTACTTGTTTGTGAACCTCAAGCAGTTCATTATGTGTGAATTATGCCAAATGTAACTCACCATTCAAGAAAATTATTTAATATATATGTCCTATTCTTTTTTGATCAGCTTGGCAAACAAGATAATTCATCGTAGTTTCTACTTTGACCAATTAATATTTCTTTTTTTATTGTAGAAATAGTATATTAGGACCTAGTCTTTGTGTTTATTGTGAGAATAAAACTGTTAAAACTTCCTTTCCTCGAACCATTGCTTTTCTCATCAGCCAGGATGGCTTAAAGGAAAGTTTAGGAAATAAAGGGAAGCATAAGGTTATTTAGTATGGGAGGGGGAATATATATGGGAGAAGAATGACTAAAGAGATAGCTACAGGTAGCCAAGCAGTGTTTAGCAGACTTTGGTGTGGATTGCAATCACCTAGGAACTATTAAAATGATATATTATTGGTATTCTTCACCCCTCCCAAAGTGGTTCTCAGGTTGGAACTGAAAAACTGCATTTTATCAAGGAACCTAGGTCTATGAACCACACTTGGGA
This sequence comes from Carlito syrichta, assembly GCF_000164805.1. Taxonomy (NCBI): domain Eukaryota; kingdom Metazoa; phylum Chordata; class Mammalia; order Primates; family Tarsiidae; genus Carlito; species Carlito syrichta. Next base: position 39,931 of record NW_007232493.1, read on the forward strand.
AACTCTGCCCTGGAGGAAAATGAGCTATCCTAAATTCTATTTTCTGGTTCTTTCTCAAGGAAGAAGGTAATCCCAGGACTGAGGTTATTTTGTGGCGACCACATTTATTGAGTCTCCTTCCCTAGCATGTAACACAACTAGAAATGACTTTCCTGTTGAGGCTCTGATAACCTTGTAGGCCCTGTAATGTGGATTCTGGAGCTGGTCTGGATACAAAGAAAACAAGTTTTTAAACTCATATTTCTAAAAATGTGTAAACGATATAATAGGCATAGAGTTTTCTGTTTAGGATGACAAAAAAATCTGAAGATGGACGGTGATGATTGCACAATAATGTAAATGTACTTAATGCCACTGTATCATACCTTTGTCTTTATCTATATACATTATATACATTTAACACTAAATATATTGCAGGAACAACAACTGTGTTTACTCACTACTACTTTTGAGGTTATTTTACTGATCTGTCGGCGTGATTTTTTAAAGAAATTCAATGAAACAAGCAACCATGCGGACTAATTGTTCATCAACTTAAAAACATAACTTTTTGCAGCTTATATCCTCTTGTCTCACTTTTAGCAAATATTTGAAAAATATGGTGATACTTTGTTCTCAAAAAATAAGAAGTATTGGGATATCAATGAAGGTGTTAAACATCAAACTTCTCTGTTATTCCTTGAAGTTTGAAACATCTCATTTTCTGGGTTGAATCAGAGAGTGTCTCAGTCCTTTTCTGACATGAAGTTCTATGGGTAAACAATTTATTGAAATATTTTAAATAATATTTGATATGTAATATTTCACCTATCATGAAGTGTGCAGTCCCTAGCTGGGATGTTTTGGGGAGAGTGTTTCATCGCTGTTATTTGAAGTGACTTGGTGCATTCATTTTGACACGGACAAGGTCAAAAGCATCAAGTGTATGAGTACCTTGTAATTGACTTTCTGTCGAAGACACCAAGTAATTCAATCTATTATGTGCACTTCAGTGTGCTAAACCAGCACTACATAAAGCCATCAGAACATAGAATGGCCTGAAAATCTCATTGCAGTAATTAGTGCAGGTGTATCCTGATCAATTAAAATGGGTATTCATATTAGGATGCATTATTCTGTTGACATATTAGAGCCACTAGAGAGAATTATAAGATAATTTTACTTTGAGTGCTTGATACAAAAACATAAAATACCTGTCAAACACATATATTGTACATATTATGAATACCTAAGGCATTTTCTTGAAACAAAAGTATGCATATGTGGAACAAAACATAAAGATTTGTTGTTACTCAACATCTGTATTTGTATCTTTTACTGAGATCTATAGGAGCTGTGCAGAGTGATGAGATTAGAATCCTTCAGAGCATTAAACAACAAAACTAGGAATTCAAAATGAACATTTTCATGGGAGAGAGGGGAGGGTGGTAATTTTTTAAATTACATTTTTAAAAGGACTGGGTTGATTCCTTATTAACTTGTGATTGTGAGTTTTGCTGGTGTGGCAGAAGACTTGTTTCTATGGTATATCTGAACACTACTTTTGGCATTGTCTTGCTGCAACTGGTTATTTTAAAGAGGTGTCATACATGATTTTGACTATATATTAAGGGTAAAATTGGATTGTTTTGACATATATTCTATTTAAAATTAAATTCTTTATTTAATGCTAAACCCTCTAAAAATGGACATAGTAAGTGAACAAAATAGCACTTATTTGTTGTTTTAATAATAGGAAGTGTTAGCTATTTTCATTCCAGCTGTTAGTTCTTTAGACAGAAATATATTCTTCACTTCTTGCTTTTTTTTTCTCCTTCTCCTCCTTCTTTTTTATTTCCAGCTGCCAAAGCTCTGTCATTGATCTACTTTTAATATTCACATATGGAGTAGATGCCAGTCTTGTTTTATTCAAAAAGTCTTATATTATCACTAATACATATTTTTCCCATTGCATGATGTGAAAAGTCTTGTTATTTTCTGAGAACAAAAACATTGGTCAGGCTTTGACTACCAAAAATACTAAAGGTATGAATATTGATAAGATTCCTAAATTGGCACGGTTTTGCTAAAACATTTACTTTCTGAATTCTAAATTTAGTTTCCAGCTAGAGTCCCCATTAGCCCTTTCTGTAGTATGGCCTCTCAGCGCAAGGATAGGGAAACTATAAATGTCAATTACATTTGCCCTTGGACAGTTATAACTCCACTTCCCAACTGTCTTCATCACACTTTTTAGGTAGGTCGCAGCAAAATTGAGTTATATATGAGATGCTTTTTAGTATAACAAGAGAATGGTTTTCAATCTAAAATAGACATGTACCCATATCCCAATCTTTCTACTACTATTTATAATTTACTATATCTGAGCCACTATTTCCTCAAATGTGGATAGTAATATCTGCCTTGTGATGATAATATAAAAAAATATATGTAAAGGTCCAAATAGAATGCCTGGTAAATTATAGTTATGCAGTAATTAATAACTGCTATTATTATTATTATCAATAATTGCTCAATAAAAATGAACCTCTTAGATGTAGATGTTGATTAAAACAGAATGGAATCATCTTTTAAAATCAAACCAAATAAGCCGCGCTCGGTGGCTCAGCCTGTAATCCCGCGCCTTTGGGAGGCTGAGGTGAGTGGATTGCCTGAGCCCGCGGTTTCGAGACCTGCCTGGGCAGCGAGACCTCATCTCTACAATAAATTTTAAAAAATCAGCCGGGCGTGGTAGCACATGCCTGTAATTCCAGCTATTTGGAAGGCTGAGGCGGAAGGATCGCCGGAGCCCAGCAGGTCGAGGCTGCGGTGGCTGGGAGCAGCCACTGCACTCCAGTCTGGGCAACAGAGTAAGACTCCAACTCAAAAATACAAATAAATAAAAATAAAATCAAACCAAATATAACAAAGACAGACCTCAACTTGACCTTGCAGTATCCTGGTCCCTCCTGCTTGTGGAGGCTATGCCCACTGATGCAAACTCTGCCTTTCATTTGCCATTCATACAGCATTCACATGTGACCCCATTTTACTTCACAAAAGAGTTTGATGAAGTGAACGTTATTGTTGATATTCTATAGCTGAGGGACTTGAAGCCCAAAGAGATCTAGATTATTCTGAAAATGTGGACAAAGTCATACACAGACCCAATCTCTTCTGATTCCTAGTACAGTGATATTTCACTTAACCATGCTGCCCCTTACAAATGAGTCCTTTCTTTCTTAAGAAACCAGAGCACAAAAAGTTCTATAAATAAGATTCTATTTGACATTTAAACTTTTGGACAATTTGGGTATTTTTTTAAACTTTAAATTTCTTTTAAAATAAAATTGGCTGGGCATAGTAGCTCATGCCTGTAATCCCAGTACTTTGGAAGGCCAAGGCAGGAGAATTGATTAAGACCAGGGATTAGAGACCAGCCTAGGCAACATAGGGAGATATCATCTCTACAAAATAAAAAAAAAATCAACTGGTTATGGTGGCACATGTCTGTAGACTCAGCTACGAGGAAGGCTGAGGCAGGAAGATCACCTGAGCCCACAATGTGGAGGCTATCATGAGCTATGATCATGCTACTGCAATCCAGTCTGGGCAACAGAGTAACTCAAATAATAATAAAATAAGATAAAATTAACCACAATAGGAAAATTAAGAGTAAGGAAATAAAATAACAAACCATTTGAATCCAAGGTTCTTATATTTTAGATCCCCTTTGAAGACCATGCAGGGAATTCTCCAAGCCCCATGAAACTGCGTGTTCCATGTTACATGCTGTCAGTGTATTTTTGGATCTGTGACTACTTTTTTAAACATAGGAAAAGGAAAAGATATCATCAAGCATGTGAAGTAAGCATGTTGTTAAAACAGTACTAGGTTGTCATTTTAGGGATGGGATTTGTTGCATTTAAGAAATGCAGACTTTTATCATAGGCTTCTGCACTTGGGATCTGCATGGAGGATATATCAATACATTATTCTCACTTAATTAAAAGACTAGATTAGATGCTTCAAAGACTAGCTCAGAGGTTCAGTGATGTCAGTAATGACCTAGGGTCATTTATTTTTCCCTTTCTGCCCTCCTAAGTATCTTTGCCTTTAATTCTTGTTATTGGGAAAAGGGGGGTACTCCTCCCAATGTGAGTGGTTTGACAGGTTTGTCTGTTCACGTTTGTAATGGATTTGCAAACATACACATAGAGTAGCAGGATATGCAAGTAGCTTTAGTAAGAAAAGAAGAGTGAACTATCAAGAGAGGGAGTGGGCAGAAACAGCCTATAGTAAGCTGCTGCTTCTGCCCCTAACTATTGGTAAGCTATAACTTTTATTCTTAGGGGTATTGAGGAGTAGGTTTTTCCTAGAAATAGGCGATCTTAGGGCTGGGTCTCTATTACTCCTCTGTCACATAGGATGGGAAAATTTCCAGTCTTATAGAGTCCTACCAGTATTGGTGTCAGGTGTATGACAGGAGTGGGAGGCTCCCCTAGGGTAATTTTATGTTAATGATATTACAATGAAGGTCTATGGTTATCTTAGGTCAGCCTTAGCTATTGATGCGCATACTACACTGATTTCTAAGCTAGTTCCCGCCTTGGTAGTCAGTTCTCCACCTCAAGCATCTGGAAACTCCAGTGCTGCAGGTGTATCTGATAGGCGCCTAACATGTAGGTGTGAAGTTTCTTATAGTTAGGCCACTTGCTTGATTGGGCGATTCTGCACCAGCTGCTGCAGGCATCAAGGAGCTTGGAACTTTTCTGCAGCCCTTAAGTTTTCCTGGTCTAAACTGCTACACTATCAATTCTCAGGCATCTCAAGATATGGTCTGAGGAATTACTCCAGGAATCATATCAGGGTTGAGAGTAGGGAAAAAAAAGGTGGAAGAGGATGCACCATTAGACTTTCTTTTATTCTTGTCATTTTTATAAAGACAGAAAAGTTTTCTCAGAAACCTTTTTCCCATGTAAGATTTACCTTATGCTCATTGGCCATTCCTAGCTTTAAGGTGTCAGAGTACATACATATCTGGCAAAAATAAATAAAATTGCTATAACTGGCCTAGTCCAGTTATAATTCATCACTGTGGCCGAGTTCATTGTCAAACCAAAGAGAAATGGTGTTCTGTTGTCACAGAACAAAGACAGACTGGCAACTAGCGAGCCTAACACCCCAATTCCTCTATATTTATTGTGATAATTTCCACAAATCCAGATAAGTTGAATGTTTCACACTTTTTCCCCCTAAATTGAGAAACACCTTGGCATTCCTAAAATATCCCAATGTGCTAAGTAATAACCATTTACTTAGTTCTTTGCTTCTTAAGTATGGCAGTTATTTCTAATATTCTACTTTAAAAGTTGAAACTATTCAGATGAAGAAAACAGTGAGTGACTTTATTAAATACGTGACAAAGTCAGGTAAAACCTGCAAGTGATCATTTGATTTTCCTGGCAACTCATTCTATCCTATGTTAATCCTAAGAGGGTTCACAGCTGAATACAATGTCTTTTTTTCTTATTTAATGTAAATGGAGTTTTATGGACTTTGAGTATTTTATAGTCTTAAATTTTTAAGAATCATTTTTAGAAAGAAAAATGCACCAGATAATTCTCAACATTCCTCTATAGTACATTTTTATGTAGATCTGTCATACAATTAGGGGGAAATTTTAACACTAGGTCAATTTAAAGTCTCAATTTAGGATTTATCAGAGTATACAGTCTGCTGATTGGAGGTAGTGGTCATTTTTCAACCAGTTTTTCATCTAGTTTATAGAAGCTAGAGATTCACTGTGTCGATACAAAAACAAGTCTTCCATTCTCTTGATCCACTGTTTTATATATGTGGGTGATGAGCTCAGTATGAAAATCTGATGTTTGAACAAATGTTAGAACCTACTCTCTAATGTCTTAGTGAAAAAAATAAATAATCTTTCACTGTCTTGAATTAACTCATCTAAAGTCTGCTTAGTAAAAGGCGGCACATGCTATATTAGTGTTTATATTTGGGATAAAATTGTTGACCAAAAATCTTTGAAAGAAATGTTTTTATACATTTCTTTACTAGTATAAATGTATAATGTGGGGGTGGCATTGCTTTTCAAGGTTCTATAAAATTGCTTTTGTTACTAGGTGCATATTGCTTATTTTTATAAAACATGGTTATTACATATGTTTTCCCCTTTTTAGCAATATACTTTTCTATTGATAGAATTGTACAACTTATTCCTTCTTTGCTTCCTTATCTCATTTCCAAACTTATGGAGCTAAGTTGTAAATGCTCCTCTAAACTTCACCTCTTGTTTCATTTCTGCTCTTGTCTTAATACTATGACTTTTTCCTAACAGTCTTGTTCTGCTATGACGAGAGGCCAACAACCAGTTGTATACCTATGACTTATTTCTTCATATTATAATCTTTTGATAAACTCTTATAGCTTTATCCATAAAAACAAATGTTACTTCCTGCCTACTTGAGATTGTGAGATTGTAAGAAAATCAGATTTGGCCTGGTTCTCTTTTTAGGAATATAGCATATTTGTAGTCATGCCTGTTTGTACAGCCTCCCAAATGGAACTGAAGAAAGTTTAATAATTCTATCAGAAAATCAATGGGCAAGTATTTTTGAGGCCGTTAGATTTGGGACTAGATGCTTTGAGAAATTCAAAGAGGATAAAAGATAATCTTTCTCTGCAAGGCACTGCTAATTTTGCGAGGGAAAAGATGGAACATGCATATGAAAAATTAATGTCATGAAAGACTCTGTACTTTATTGGTTGAACTAATTTTGTTGAATGAATAGGATGCCAGTAACAAGATCTCTAGGAATTCTTAAGACTTACAGATCATTGATAGCTAAAGAGACTTAAAAATCATAACATATTTTATTTGGAAGGGATTATCTAGTTCCTCCATCCTACAGATTAGTAAGGGGAAGTTTCAAACTAAGTCTCAGAGAGTTATTGAGATTTTCAAAGAGCTACAAGATTTTATCCATAGAACCATGATTTGTTTATAGAGACCCGTAGGCAATTAATTCAGGAAGAAGTGGAGAAAAATCCTAAGTGTGAAAATGGAGGGGGTGCATGAATATGTTAACTTGACAGATGTATTTGTAGAAAAATAAACATTGAGCTATTGTGAGTAGAGAGTTAAAGAAGATGGATGAAGGCTAGCCTTCCACTTTCTGTTCTCCCACTTTTTTTCTTTTCCTGAAATGATGGTATGTTCTAAAGCTAGCAGAGTTGTTTTTTTTTAGTAGTGAGTGACATCTGTGTTGTCTCTTTGTAATGGGGAAAAATTATCATTTCCCTTCTGAAATAGTTAATTCTAGGAAAAATGCTTCTTGAATCGTATGATTGTCCTCTATAAATGTTAAACTTGTAAATCATGTGGCTCTGCTGAATTGGAGGCCATCTGTCCCTCCAGAGGTATATTAGTTCACAGTATTTCAAAACGAGGTGATCATGGCATGTGCCAGCATGGGAAATTAAGAAATCTCTCATCTAAGTATTCTGAGCAGTAGTAGATTACAGTGTCAAAATCATTTGCCAGTGAACTTTTCATTAATCTTGCCTGCATCTGTATTAGAGTCTTTGGTTTTACCTTCTGAGAAATTTGTACATAACATATTCTAGTCAAAGCTGTGTACAGCAGCGATCCCCAACCTTTTTGGCATCAGGGTTTCCCCCTGATAGACAGGGAGCTGGGGGGAGGAATGTGCAGTCAAACCTCACTCCTTATGTTAATCTGTATTTGCAGCTGCCCCCCCACACACACTCACACTAGCACCACCACTTCAGCTCCACCTCAGATTATCAGGCATTATCTTCACATAAGGAGTGCACAACCTAGATCTCTTACATGCACAATTCACAATAGGGTTCTGGCTTCTGTGAGAATCTAATGTCACCGCTGATCTGACCCAAGGCAGAGCTTAGGCAGTAATGCCAGCGATGAAGCTTTACTCACTTACCCACCACTCACCTCCTGCTGTGCAGTTTGGTTCCTAACAAGTCACAGACTGGTACTAGCTCATGACATGGGGGTCGGAGACCCTTAGTACTCAGTATGCATGTTAAAGTCTAGTTAAAATGCTCAAATATGGCACAAAATGTGTTTGGAGTAATTTTAATGCCAAGACTCTTGAAGATGTGAAGTTTTTTTTAAGCTACTTAGAATTTAAACATGAGAAGAAATCTTGAGTTTAAAAGTTTCTCTCTAGCTTTCTAGCAGATAAATTAAAGGAGCGCTTTACTTAAATGGTAAGTGAGAATTTTGGAAATGGTAGAGTGCAATAACAGTGGTTATGTTATTAAACTAGATTAACTTTAGAGACAAAGTTGAAAAAGAAGGAAGGCAGAGACAACATAAGGCCTTGACAACAGACACAATTAGTATAAGAAATGAATAGATAAACAGACTCCATTGCAAGAGCAAAGCAAGATTTTTCCTAGAAACACATTTGATATTGGACTCCTCTAATTCCAATATGAGGAAGGAGGTTTTGAAAAAACTATAGAATTTTAGAGATGAAGTAAAAGTGTAAGATTGTCTGTCTTGAACCTCTCACTTCTTCATATTTTCCTTGTTATTTATGCATGGGGGATAGAAATGCATTAAGTCCTCAATAAGTGACTAAATCAAATTGAAAGAATTAGATAATCAGGTTCTTACAGTAGAAACTCATAATACCATGACAAATAATAATGGATAACTCTTACTGAACATTTGTTAAGTATATTTAATTAGTTCCAGAAATGTTTATTGAACACTTTTTTTAGGCACATGGAGTATATCAGTAAATAAAGAAATGAATATTCCTGACTTCTAGGAAATGTGCAAGGTGAGCCAGGTTGTCCCAAGCAGGAAATCTATCAAAGATGAATGGGATTATGGCAAAGGGACACAGAGGCAACTTGATGGGCTCCCCACTGACCTAAAATGGGACAATTTGAGCATAAATAAGAATAATGTTTGTAATTGATTTAAAATTTTTAAATATGTAGCAAAATCTGTTAGTCCAAAAATAATAGATAAATAGGAACCTGATAAATAGATTCTGCTTATTCCCGTTTGCTGACGAGGAAGATAAGTTTTAAAACACTAAGCAATTGACCCACGACATGCAGTTATTAAGAGCTGAAAATTTAGCTGGGCACAGTGGGTCAAGTCTGTAATCCCAGCACTTTGGGAGGCCAAGGCGAGAGGATTGCCTGAGCCCAGGGGTTTGAGACTAGCCTGGGCAACTTAGCGAGACTTCGTCTCTACAATAAATAAAACAATTAGTCAGGTGACGTAGCACTCGTCTGTAGTTCTGGCTACTTGGAAGGCTGAAGCAGAAGGATCACATGAGCCCAGCGGGTAAGCATGCCACTGCACGGGGTGGCTGTGAGCATGCCACTGCACTCCAGCCTGGGTGACAGAGTGAAACTCTAACTCAAAAAAAAAAAAAAGTTGAAAATGCAAACTCAGAGAGCTTGCATTCACAGTCAGAGCTATTGACAGTTATTTTCTATACCCTACTGATTAATTTGTCAACAGGCTTGAGATCATTCTTATGGTAGAAAAAATAAAAATCATGGATTCATTTATTGTTACCTAATCTGTTTCTGGAAGGCTCATTCTGAATTTCTCCAGTGATGAATTTCAGAACTTGTGAGATCAAGCTGGGAAGTTTCTAAGCCGGGCTCGGTGGCTCAGCCTGTAATCTCGCACCTTTGGGAGGCTGAGGTGAGTGAATTGTTTGAGACCGCAGGTTCGAGGCCCGCCTGGGCAGTGAGACCTCATCTCTACAATAAATCAAAAAATCAGCCGGGCGTGGTAGCGCATGCCTGTAATTCCGGCTACTTGGAAGGTTGAGGCGGAAGGATCACTGGAGCCCAGCAATTCGAGGTTGCGGTGGCCGGGAGCGGCCACTGCACTCCAGTCTGGGAGACAGAGTGAGACTCCAACTCAAAAAAAAAAAAAAGTTTCTAAATAAAATAGTAACTATCACCCAACCATCATTCTTATCTATACAACTTGAAGGACAGATCCTCATATTCTTTGTGTGTGTGTGTGTGTGTGTGTGTGTGTGTGTGTGTGTGTGTGTGTGTTTCCCACTTTCACAATTTTGTTCCTAAAACTTGTTCTCTAAAGATAAGTAATAAAGGATGTGACTCAGATTTAATCTAAAAGTAACAACCCTCTCTACCTTGGACTTATAAGTATCTGTGTGAAATTTGATTTGGGACAATTCCATTCTATTTGAAATATATTTTAATCAAAGAAGACACTATTATCTCTACTTAAGTGAAGACAAAGAAAAATAAATGCAGAATTTGTGCAAACACATTACTACCAAGGCAGGAATTTAACAATAAGAAAATGCTTTGTGATTTCTTTATTCTGATATATCTACGATTAATTATAGCATAATGTTATGTATTGCCATACTTGAGAATGTACTCCAAAACTTTGTGACTTTGTGTGTGTGTGTGTGTGTGTGTGTGTGTGTGTGTGTGTGTGTGTGTAGCTTAGCTATATGATTCAGCAGATCAAATTACCAACAAACAGAATCATATAGTCCCATTCACAGTTAAAATTGAGATTGAAGCTGGGCTTGGTGGCTCAGCCTGTAATCCTGCGCCTTTGGGAGGCTGAGGTGAGTGGATTGCCTGAGCCCGCGGGTTCGAGACCCACCTGGGCAGTGAGACCTCATCTTTACAATAAATCAAAAAATCAGCTGGGCGTGGTAGCGCATGCTTGTAATTTCGGCTACTCGGAAGGCCGAGGTGGAAGGATTGCTGGAGGCCAGCAGGCGAGGCTACGGAGGCCAGGAGCAGCCACTGCACTCCCTTCTGGGTGACAGAGTGAGACTCCAACTAAAAAAAAAAAAAAAAAAAATTGAGATTGAATGATGAGACATGGTACATAATATTATTTTTCAATAAAAATATTTTTGGAGACGGGGCAAGATGGCAATGGCATAGGTGAACTGGTGAGATTCTCTGAATGGACCAAGACTGCAAACTGCTGAATAGACAGACTGTAAAGCAGAGGGAAAAGTGAACAAAACCAGAAGACCCTCATAAGGAAGAACAGGTCATTGCAGAAGAGAAATAAAAGCAACCCCACCTTCCCTCAAAAACAGAATTGAAGAGGGGGAGGGAAAGGGGTAAAGGGAGAAAAATCTACAGAAATGAAGAAAAACCAAAAGAAGAGTATGGGTCTCTCCCAGACACCTGAGAGAGCAGACCCTGAGAAAACTGACTTTGGAATACAAACAGTGAAAAGTCCCCAGAATAAAGGGTCTCAAAATGCAAATGTAGATATCAAAACAGTAATGGAGAGATTAAAAAGAATTGAGGAGACACAAGAAGAAACTACGAAGGAGCTGATATCTGAGATAACAGTAATAAAGAATACTGTGAATGAAATAAATAACAAATTGATAAGCATGGAAAGCAGAATTACCCAAGCAGAAGAAAGAATCTCAGAGCTTGAGGACCAAAATATAGAAATAACCCAAACTCTTAAAAACACAGAAAACAAGCTAAAAAAGACAGAACAAAACCTTCAAGAGATGAGTGACTACCTCAAGAGGCCTAACCTAAGAATAATCGGACTCCCTGAGGCAGAAAGAGAAACAGAGACACATAGGAACAAACTTCCCATGAGATCATTCAAGAAAACTTCCCTTATTTAATCAGTGATGCAAAAATTCAAACACAAGAGATTCAGAGAACCCCCACAAGACAACAGATGAAAAGACCAACTCCTAGACACATAATAATTCACCTAAATAAAGTAGGCACAAAAGAAAAAAATCCTAAAGGCAGCAAGAGAAAAAGGTCAGATCACCTACCATGGAAGACCAATCAGAATAGCAGCAGATTTATCTGCAGAAACCCTGCAGGCTAGGAGAGCTTGGAGCTCTATCTTCAAAGTCCTAAAAGATAAACAATTTCAACCAAGAATAACCTACCTGGTCAAGCTAAGCTTCATCAGTGAGGGAGAATTAAAATCTTTCCCAGATATCCAATCCCTAAGAACTTGTACTACCACCAAACCATCTCTACCTGAAACACTTAAGAAAGTACTAAACACAGAAGAAAAGGAAAAAAGAACAACGTTCTTCACAAGGGAAAAGAATAAAATATACATGAACCAACCCCAAAACCAAAAGAAAGACAAAAAAAAAAAAAGAAAAAGAAAAAAGAAAAAACCAAGTGGAAGAACAACAACTAAATAAGAACTCCATGATAGGGATGAACTCTCACATTTCAATAATTAGTCTGAATGTGAATGGACTAAACGCACCACTGAAAAGACATAGAATGACAAAATGGATAAAATATCACCAGGCAACAATATACTGCCTTCAAGAGACCCATCTCACTAGAAAGGACATACACAGACTCAAAGTAAGAGGATGGGAAACAAATTTTCAGGCGAATGGAACACAAAAGAAAGGAGGAGTCGCGATCCTAATTTCAGACAAAATACCATTTAAGCTATCAAAAATTAAAAAAGATACAGAGGGCCACTACATAATGATAAAAGGTTCACTCCATCAACAAGAAATATCTATCCTAAACATATATGCACCCAACATAGGCGCACCAACATTCATAAAGCAACTTCTAGGAAAACTAAAGAAAGACATTGACTCTAACACCATAATAACTGGGGACTTTAATACACCACTCACAACCTTAGACAGATCATCAGGACAAAAAATCAGCAAGGAGATCCGGAACCTCAATGAGACTCTGGACCAAATGGACTTAATTGATACCTATAGAACACTCCATCCAAAGACCACAGAATACACATTCTACTCATCACCACATGGAACATATTCTAAGATCGACCACATAATTGGACACAAATCAAGTATAAGCAAATTTAAAAGGACTGAAATTCTACCATGCACCTTCTCGGACCACAGTGGAATAAAAATAAACATTGACACCAACAAAGTCCCCCCAAAACCCACAAAGACATGGACACTAAACAGCATGATGCTAAATAACTCCTGGGTCAATGATGACATCAAAATAGAGATCAAAAGATACCTGGAAACAAATGAAAATAAAGAAACATCTTACCAAAATCTCTGGGATGCCTTAAAAGCTGTAATAAGAGGGGAATTTATATCCCTACAAACACACATGAGGAAAATGGAAGGAACAGAAATTGACAACCTAACAAGCCACCTAAAGAAGCTGGAAAAGCAAGACCACAAAAACCCTAATTTCAGCAGAAGAATCCAGATCACCAAAATAAAAGCCCAAATCCAGGACATAGAAGACAAAAAGATAATACAAAAAATCAATGAAACAAAAAGCTGGTTCTTCGAAAGGGTAAACAAGATTGATGGTCCCCTAGCTAGACTGACCAGAAAAAACGAGAAAAAAACCAAATAAGCGTAATCAGAAAC
>NW_007232494.1:0-11848 GCF_000164805.1 Carlito syrichta
ATTAAGTTTTCATGGATTAAGTTTTCTGGTGGGTGGGGGACGCCCCTCCCACATCTGACTTTGTGTATAAAAGACCCATTGTAATTCCCAATGACACACACATTGCTTCTGCACTAGACTGGAGTCCAGTCTCTTTCTTTCTCTCTCTCTCTCTTTCTCTTTCTTCTTCCTCCCAATTGCTGATGCCATCTCCACCCTTGGGGTACCCTGAACCCGGCTGGAGCTGGTCTCCAGCACAGTTTCACATATTTCAATCCCCAAAGCAATCCAATATGTAGTCTTAAATACTGTGAACTTGCCTAAATTAATTCCAGTAGTGAAATAGTCTCAATTCTTAAGATGTAGTTAAAGGGCATCAGTTTTTAAATCTTCATGGAGCCTTGAGTCTATCTTTATTTCTTCTGATGTTTCTTCTTTGATCTTGATTCAGCTTCCTGAGGTAATTTGGAAATAGCATACAATTAAGCCCAGAAGTAGGTAGCAAGTAGGTATTTCTCCTTAAGCCAAATAACCTCTATTGCCCAGCAAAGTGCACTTCTGGCAAGGGAACTCCAGAGCAGGTTTTAGACATTGCTGGACTCTCAGCATGCTTTGGTCACTGAATTAACACAAATTATCAAACCACATTCTGTTATTTGTTACACAAAGTAGCTTCCAACATGCACGTTTGTATTTTCTGTTTAACATCACTGGGAAAATCTTTTTCAGCTTCCTTCAAAGGCAATTTGGCAGTCTCCCTTTCTTAAAAGTGTTTTTCATACTACCAAATACATAAATAGCTAAATAAATGAAAAAAGATTGTGATGTTAGATTCAGTAAGTTATACTTCAAACTGAATGAGTGGATCCATATGTCACCTGTCAGCAGCAAATGAAAGAAAAACCTTATTAGTTTATTTTATTTTAATTTTCGGCTATGCTTTAGAGAAATCCTTATAAATGTTTTTGCCAAACTCTTACCTAGAGTGAAGCTACACAAATAATGTGGAAGCCTTTAGCAGGTTAGTATCAATGTACATTTATAAGTGACTTTGTCTCTCTCTGATAAATGAACTTCTTACCAGTTGGCAACACATCTTGGGGACAGGAAGAGGAAAAGTATGTTTACCTTGCTTTTTGCTAAAAGTGCTTCTTTTGGAACCCCTTGAAATAGTTATAACAATCTAACCTTTAGGATACAAACCATGTTTCCATATGGGACTGTTTTCTCTCCTCATAGCTTCCACAGGGAGAATGACCTTCTCTTTGTACTTTTACAAAAATTGACCTAGCAAATTTGTTTGGGGTTTCACATATTTCAATACCTAAAACAATGCAATGTGTAGTCTTATTGGCTTCCTTAAATTAAATACAAGAGTAAAATAATCTGGAGACCAAAGCTGCAATTACAGTAAAGGGCATGAGTTTTTTACTCTTCATGGAGCTTTGAGTCTATCTTCATTCCTTCTGACCTTTTCACCTTTGACCTAGATTCAGCCACTTGAAGTAATTTGGAAACAGCCTCCAATTAAGCCTAGAAGTAGGTAGCACATGGGTGTTTCTCCTTAAACCCAATGATTTCTATTGCCCAACAAAGCCCTCTTCTGGCAAGGGAAGTCCAGAGCAGAATTTGACTTTGTTGTACTTCCTCCATGCTTTCTTCCCTGAACTGACACAAATGATCACACCACATTCCACTACTTATTATGGAGAATCTTCCAACTTGCACGTTTGTATTTTCTCTTTAATGTCACTGGGAACATCTAAGGTTTTCTTTCAGCTTCCTTCAAAGGCAATTTGGCAATCTCTTCTTTGTGCAAGTGCTTTACTTACTTCAAAATACATAAATAGATTAAAAAATGAAGAAAGAATGTGATGTTAGACTCAGTAGCTTATACTGTGAACTATCTCATTGGGTGGGTCCATCTGCCACCTGTTGGCAGCAAATGAAGTAAAAAACAGGTAGTATTTGTTTTTTGCTATGCTTTAAAGAAATTCTGATATCTGCTTTGCCAAACTCTTACCTAGAGTGAAACTACACAGATAATGTGGAAGCCTTTTTTAGGTTAGCTTTAACATAGGTTTGTGGGCTGTATTGCCCCTCTCCGATGAATACATGGATTGCCAGTGGGCAACATGTCTCTGGGACAGCAATAGAAAATATGTTTTAATTTGTTTTTTGCTAAAGTGCTTCCTTTTGTGAACCCCATGAAATAATCATAACACTCTAGACCCTAGGATACAAACCATGTTTCTATATAGGACTGTGTTCTTTCCTTATAGCTTCCATAGAAGGAAGGACCTTCTCTTTGTACTTTTACAAAAATTGACTTGTCAATTTTGTTTGGGGTTTTACATATTTCAATCCCTGGAACGTACAATGTGTAGTCTTAACTACTATGAATTCCCTGAATTAATCTAGAGCCTTAAACTGCAGTTAGAGTAAAGGACATGAATTTTTAACTCTTCATGGAGTCTTTAGTTTATCTTCATTCCTTCTGTTTTTTTCACCTTTGACCTAGATTCAGCCTCCTGAGGTAATTAGGAAACAGCTTCCAACTGAGCCCAGAAGTGTGTAGCATGCAGGTGTTTCTCCTTAAGCCTAATGGTCTCTATTGCCCACTGAAGCACTCTTATCGCAAGGCAACTCCAGAGCAGGTTTTTGAGTTTTCTGGAGTTCCACCATGCTTTTTTCCTTAAACTAACACAGGTGATCACAACACATTCTGTTATTTATTATGTAAAGGGTCTTCTAATATGCATGCTTGTGTTTTCTCTTTAACATCACTGGGAACATCTAAAGTTTTCTTTCAGTCTTCTTCAAAGGCAATTTGGCAATCTCCTTTCTTTGTGAAAGTGATTTATTTACTCCCAAATTTATGAATCGATAAATGAAAAAAGAGCATGGAGTTGCATGCAGTACATTATACTGCAAACTTTTTGCATGAGTGAATCCATCTATCACCTCCTGGAGGAAAATGAAGGAAAAGCCTGGTTATTTTATTTTATTTTTGTTTTGCTATGCTTTAAAAAAGCCCTGATATCCACTTTGCCAAACTCTTAACTAGAGTGAAGGTGCACAGATAATGTGGAAATCTTTAGCAGGTTAGCATCAATGTATGTTTTTTACAACTTGCCCCTCTTCAATGAATGCACTGATCACCCTTGAGCAACATGGCTCTGTGACAGGAAAAGGAAAAGTTACTTTTTAAGTTGCTAATTGCTAAAAGTGCTTTCTGTTGTGAACCCATGAAATAATCATAATACTCTAGACTGTAGGATGCAAACCATGTTTCCAAGTAGTTGTGTGTTCTTTCCTCATAGCTTCCATAGGAAGAAGGACCTTCTTTTTGGACTTTTACAAAAGTTGACCTAGCCATTTTGTTGGGGTGTGGAAGATGAGAACAACTCTCCTCAGTTTCATCATTAAAACACAAAACAGAAACTCAGAGATCAGTTTCTGTGAAGTAGGTCTTCTGATATCATTCTTGCAAGAACAGTAGTCTCTGGTAAGCAGGCACACTGAAGCAGTCACAGCAAGTGTATTTATGTCCTGAAGCACAAATCCCCTGGTTCTTCATTGGGTGAGTACTACAGAGGTTACAACCCTTTCCTGCACTTTACCTAAGCAATAATTTTTGTACAAATAATGTACAGTACAAGCAATTTCTGTACAAATAAGGTAAAATACATGTTTCTGGGTTTGACTGGATTTCAATACCCACCAAGGGAGGCTGCAAAAAGAAAAAGTCCTCCAAGAGAGGAAGAGGAACCAGGAATCGAAACAGAGGGTGGCCATTTTGAAAAAATCACCATTTTTTCCCTTAAAATCCCCCCTCCTTTATTTTTAAGACTTTATGATTTCATTTTCATTATGATTCAGGTTTGTCTCTAATTTCTGTAATAATCTTTGATTCTCTCCTTCAAGATTTAATTTAGTTTCCATTATCATGTGATTATTATGGGAATAGCCCATGGGCATTTGTTTACTGATGGCAGCTTCTATGAGTTTTTGAGTCAAACCTCTAACACAGGGAATTATACAACAACCTATGGCCATTAATATTCCTGCAACAATACAAGGGAAGTTAAGATTGAAGCTACCAATCCCTTTCCATTTTCCAAACCATCTCTCTAACCAATCTGTAAAAAGAATAATTGATTCCAGAATTTTCAGCTAGTTCATTAGCCAGAATGGCCAGACACTGTAATGCTTTGGTGATAGTTCCATCTGGGACAGTGTTATTTGGAATAAAATACACTCCCCCCCAACATAACACAGACCTCTCCTTTTTCTGCCAACATTATATCTAATACCATACGATTGTCTAATTGTTCAGATATGCCTTTGGTAGCATCTCTGGTATAGCTGATAAATATCTGTTGATTATAATAAATATAGTTAATCCAATCTACATTTTTATTAATAGTTTACCACTTAAAGAGCACAGATTCAAATCCTGTAGCTATTTGTCTTCTAGCCTTAAATTCACTAGAGATCCCTTGGGGAACTCCTATAGCATCAATGTAAGTATTAGGGTCAAATGATCCTTGTAATGATCTTTTGTTTCTATTTTGATGTTGAATTTTTAAGTTGGAGCAAAATACCAAGGTGAATGGGATGGCCAGTTGAACCAAAGAACAGGTTCCAGCCCATTTGGGAGGTAATAGGTCTTGAAGTGTATTCCCTCCACTGTACCAACAAACATCCACCCAGGGAATATGAAAGTTAGAGTAGTTTCCTTCATGTTCCTCTGAGACATCTAGGACATGGGTACAAGTTTGCAGTTGCCCTACAGGAGTAGTGAACTCTTTCCTCCATGAGGAGTGGTTTGGCTTTCCCATAGAAAAGGAAGGGATTGCCTTTGAGCCTGGCGTCTGCAAGGCAGGATGAAGCAAGGATAGACTTTTGCAAGTCTTATTTCCCCAAGCATCCTTATCTTGGTACAGGGCATACAACTCATTCCAATAGGGTCTGTGTCCCAGCCAATGGGAGATACTACAACCTAAGCCTGGGGCCACTCTGCAGCACATGCATAACTGTAGCTCTTATTTAAAATTTACTGTAAATTTTATCCATTCTACCCAGACATTTGTTTTTCCATAACCTGCTTCAATTTCTATAGTCTGTTTAAGTTCTGTGACCTCAGTTAAAATTACCTTTCCTGGGTCATTATTAAGAAGGTTTGGTCCATCGGAACTCTCAGTTGGGGTTGGACTAGGAGAAGCAGTTACAGATTCTTTTTTTATTCTTGACTAATTTCAGGCAAAACATCTCATAAAATCTTTTCCTGAAGTGTCTATTAACATACCATACACTCGGGGTGGTATTTCAGGACATACTCAGAAGTTGTGGATTGTCTATAGTCAACACGACAGGGTTACATTGTAAATTTTGGCAACAACTTGGAGAAATTCCTTTAGTAAAGTATAATTTAGCTTTGAGGGGACTTAGGGATGGTGTGTACTTATTGGTTCCAGCTGTCCATCCCTGGGGTTTTGTGGTCCACCATACGTTATCCCAAATAGGATAGGAACTCTGGTGAATTTCTGGTGATTCAATACTGAAGTCTGCATAACCTTTCCAGGAAAATATTTTTGCTTCTATTAGGTTTAATTTGGGGCAGAGGTATTTATATTCATTAGAAAGTTTTCTTTGATTATTTAAATTTACACAAGATATTACTTGGCATGCATCAAATTTGTTTGGGGAGCCAGGGTTTTAGTCACGTTTACTATTAAATTAATTGGGTATCGTGGGGTTCCACATTTTTCCCATCTTTGGGTTTCAGGCCAATTCCTAATAGTAGGATTTATGCAATCATTCAGTGTTTTCTCATAAACCATAAGTATTATATCTATTAACATTAAAGTAATAATAAAAATTTTTCTTAAGGTAATGGTGAACTAAACATTCGGTTTGTTTGGAATATTTTCAAAGGAGGAAACAATCCCATGGATGTTCAGGATTAAGGGAGCCTAGACATAGACATCTAATTAACCAGATAAAGGAAACAAAGCAGTTAATATAGGTAAAATCATAAGAAATACATCAGGTACACTAGAGACATTCATGGAAGCTAGAATTTAAAATTTAAACTTAACTTTAAAAAATTTTTATCTTTAGAGGTTCTATCTGAGTGACTTCCCACTGGTTTTGTCTCTTTTTTACCAAAGTCTCTGTTGTTGATTTCTTGACTTGAGTATGATGTGTTCACCCCTTTTCTGCAGTTTATATTGCTGTCTCAGTGGTCAGGAGCACTTGATAGGGTCTTTCTCAGCTCGGTTGAAGTTTTGTCTCTTCCCAGGTCTTAATCAGTACCCAATCTCCAGGCTGGAAATGGTGAACTGTGAACTCAAGAGGAGGAGTTTGAGCAAGGAGTCCTTTTAATCTAAGGGAAGATAGGGTAGCGAAGATAGCTAATATATGTTCTCTTAAAAATTGATCTTTGGTTTCCAGTGTTGGCAAATCTATTTTTCTTTCTAGATTTGGTAACTCATATAATAATTCATAAGGTGACAAACCCAAATCACTTTGAGGGGCTGTTCTGATTCTAAAGACAGCTATAGGGAGACACTTAACTCAAGACAGTTTTGTTTCTAACATTAGTTTAATCATGTGTTTTCAGAGTCTGGTTCATTTGCTCTATTCTTCCTGAGGATGGTGGACACCAGGGCATATGAAAGTCCCATTGGAACTGGAGTACTATTGTGATGTCTTGTAACACCTTCGAGGTAAAGTGACTTCCATGATCAGAGTCAATGTTTTCTATTAAGCCAAATCTAGAAGTTATTTGTTCTAAGAGCACTTTTATTACAGATCCTGCTGTAGCCATTGCCATCAACTAGGCCTCCAGTGAGATGATCAACAATTACCAATAAATATTTAGGGTTTTCAAACTTGGACCTTTCAGTAAAATCAATTTGTATACTCTGTAAGAGTCTTAACCCTGGAAGTCTTTCCTCCTTTAATGACCTTCTGATTACTTTTAAAATTTATTTTCTGACAGATTATACACCTTTCACAGACTTGTTTAACAATAGTACAAATACCTATACATTCATAAGTTTTCAAGAGTGTGTCACACATTGCCTGGGGTACCCAATGGTTTCCATTATACAATAAAGTCATTAATTGCCTCATAATTGGTTTATTAATAATTTATGTTCTATTGAGGAGAATCCATCTCCATTCTTTGTTTGGAGCAGCTCCTAACTTCTTCATGTCTTCTGTCTCTTTTTCAGTAAAATGTGGTTTTATGGTAGTTACAGGCAGATTAGGGGTAAGATTTAGAAGCTTATTTTCATCCTTTAAGACAGCCTCTTTAGCTATTTCATCAGCTAGTCTATTACCAACTGCCTCAAAGGAACTTCCCTTTTGATGACCATTGACATGTGTTACAGTTATTTCAGTGGGAAGCAGTAAATTTTTCAAGACTTGTTTAATTGATTCTCCATGGACTAATTCCTTTTCTTTACTATTTATAAGGTCCCTTTCCATCCAGATTTTTCCAAAGGTATGGACCATCCCATAAGCATATTTCGAATTTGTATGGATAGTACCTTCCTTATTTATAAGTAATTTCAGGGTTTGGTTAAGATCATATAATTCACAGACTTGTGCAGACATGAATTAGGTAACCTCCTTTCTCATAAATAAATAATTCATTTCCATCAATAATTGCATAGTCATTACGTTTTTTACCTTCAGTTACTCTGGAAGATCCATCTATGAATAACCTAATACTTTCACAGAGTGTTTTTTTTCTCCTAGACCTAAACTGAGTTTGGTTTGGTAGTAAATAATATCTAGACAGTTATAATCTAATGCTTTTTGATTATCTTTTTCCCTGGCCTTTAGGAAACTTGCCAGATTTATATAAAAATCTGTGGTTAATATTAGATCATTCCTTTTCAATAATATTACCTCATATTTCAAAATCCGAGAGTCACTTAACCAATGGCTGGCCCTTTGACTTAAGTTTGCCCAAACTTGGTAAACTGACAAGAAGGGTTCCTCCAAAAGTTAACTTTCTACTTTCTTCAACCAGCAAAGCACTAGCTGCAATAGCCTGAACACATTGTGGATACAGGATCTAATTATTTAGATATAAAGGTTACTGGTTGCTTTTTCTCACCCCAATTCTCGGTAAGTACTCCAATTGCTGATACCTGATGGGTCGTTACAAATAAATGAAAAGGTTTTTCTAGAGAAGGGAGGGAAAGGATGGGGGCTGTAATTAGGGCCTATTTTAATTCTTCTAAAGTTTGTATTTCTTTTTTAGTCCATCGGAGGAAGTTTGGTGCTTCCTTCAATAATTTTAAATTTAAGTCCTCAGTTTTGGTTGCATATGAATCAATTCATAGTCTACAATAGCCTACCAGACCTAGGAATTTTCTGAGTTCCTTTTGTGTTTTGGGTCTAGAATAGTTAACTATTCCAGTTATTCTTTCAGGATTAACTCTCCATTTGCCTGCACTGATGAAAAGTTCAAGGCATTTAACTTCTCATTCTGCAAACTGTAGTTTACTTTTGGAGACCCTTAATCCTTGTTGTCCTAGGAAATTAAATAAGTTTATAGTATTTTCAGAAACTTGAGTTTTGTCTTTTCTCAAAATTAGGAGATCATCTACATATTGCAAAGGTTTAGTGTCAACAAAGGCAGAAAACCTTCTAATAGTTTCTAAAATTTGACCGAATAAGTTGGGAGATTTAGTGAAGCCCTGTGGCAACACACTCCAGTAGTATTGTTGTTTTCTTCCATTTGCAGGATTTTCCTATTTGAAAGCAAAGTGGTCTTTACTCTCTAGGGCCAGTGGGCAGGCCTAGAAGGCATCTTTGAGGTCTACCATGCTAAACCATTCATATTTATAGGGGATCTTACTAAGGTGAGTACAGGGATTTGAAACCATAGAATGGTGAGTTTGAACTATTTGGTTTACTGCTTGTATAGATCAGTAGGATCCATTGAATTTCTTTTTTTTATCAATATTTTTTATTATGGGGTACAGTTAAGGGTTAGGTATACAAATATGCTTCATTCAGGCATGATTGTTGATAAGAGGTGTCTCCCCATCCCCAGAGAGATGTTTACTACCATTAGTCCCATTTCCCTTTCCCTCCCCCCCATAGTTTCCCACCACTGTCAGTCATTTTCTTATGGTAGTATGTTGGATGATCAAGGTCCACTATATGAGTGAGAACATGTGATACTCAGATCTTTGTTTTTGTGAGATGTCACTCAGTATTATAGACTCTAGTTCCATCCAGGTTGCTGCGAAATTCATGATTTTGTTCTTTTTTATGGCTGCATAGTATTCCATCGTGTATATGTACCACATTTTTAAAATCCAGTCCTCTTTTGATGGACAGCATGGTTGCTTCCAGGTTCTTGCTATTGTAAACAATGCTGTGATAAACATTCGTGTGCAGGTTTCTTTTTGATAGAGTGATTTGAGTTCTTCAGGGTATATTCCTAGTAGGGGGATTGCAGGGTCATATGGGAGGTTGATATTTAGAGCTTTTAGGAATCGCCACACTGCTTTCCACAGAAGTTGCACTAGTTTACACTCCCATCAAAAGTATAGAAATGTTCCCTTTTCGCCACACCCTCTCCAGCAACTGTTATTTTTTGAGTTCTTGATAATTGCCATTCTGACTGGAGTTAGGTGGTATCTCAGTGTGGTTTTGATTTGCATCTCCCTGATGATTAGTGAGGTTGAACATTTCTTCATGTGTCTGTAGGCTGCTCGGATGTCTTCCTTTGAGAAATGTCTGTTCATATCTTTTGCCCATTTTATAATGGGGTTGTTTTTTTCTTTTTAACATGTTTGAGTTCCTTGTAGATCCAAGATGTTAAGGCTTTGTCAGACCTGGAGTTGGAAAATACTTTTTCCCAGTCTGCAGGCTGTCTCCCTGCACTCTTGATAGTTTCTTTGGCTTTGCAGAAGCTTGTCAACTTAATGAGGTCCCACTTGTCTATCTTATCTTTTATGGCTTGTGGGTTTCGGGTTTTGTTCAGGAATTGGATGCCAGTTCCAATTTCCATGAGGGTATGTCCTTCATTTTCTAAGGTTCTTATGGTTTGAGGTTTTACATTTAAGTCTCTGATTCATTTGGAGTTAATTTTTGTGTATGGGGATAGATAGTGGTCCTGTTTCAATCTTCTGCATGTGGTCAGCCAGTTTTTTCAACACCATTTACTGAATAGGTTCTCTTCTCCCCAGTAGTAGGTGGTGGAGGGTTTGTTGAAGATGAGTTGGTTGAGAAATTGAGGTTTTGCTTCTATAATCTCAATTCTATTCCATTGATCTATATGCCTGTTCCTATACCAATACCAAGCAGTTTTGATGATTGTAGCTTTATAGTAAAGTTTGAAGTTTGGTAATGTGATACCATGTGCTTTGTTTTTTTTTTGCTGAGGATTGTTTTGGCTATTCTCAGATGTTTGTGTTTCCATATGAATTCCTGTGTTGTTTCTTCTAGGTCTGAGAAGAATGTTGCTGGTAATTTGATGGGTATTGCATTGAATTTGTAGATTGCCTTAGGTAAGATGGACATCTTCACAATGTTGATTCTTCCAATCCATGAGCATGGGATATTTTTCCACTTGTTTGTGTCATCTTTAATTTCTTTGGGCAGAGTTTTGTAGTTTTCATTGTAAAAATTTTTCATGTCTCTGGTTAGGAAGATGCCAAGGTATTTCATTTTTTTTTTTGTGGCTATTGTGAATGGAACTGT
Source organism: Carlito syrichta (assembly GCF_000164805.1). Lineage (NCBI taxonomy): Eukaryota > Metazoa > Chordata > Mammalia > Primates > Tarsiidae > Carlito > Carlito syrichta. The sequence goes on from NW_007232494.1 coordinate 10,720, forward strand.
GCTTTTTATTTGGGTTTCTATTAGTTTATTATTAGTGTAAAGAAATGTGATTTTCTTTTGCACATTTATTTTATATCCTGAGACTTTGCCAAAGGCCTTTATCAGTGTAAGGAGGTTTTTGACAGATTCTCTTGGGTTTTCAAGGTACACAATCATGTAATCTGCAAAGAGAGATAACTTGACTTCCGCTTTTCCTATTTAGATACCCCTGATTGCCTTCTCATCTCTGATTGCTCTAGCCAGGACTTCCAATACTATATTGAACAGGAGGGATGAGAGTGGGTATCCTTGTCTTGTTCCAGTTTTCAGGGGAAACGGTTCCAATTTTTGTTCATTTAGGAGTATGCTGGCTGTGGGTTTCTCGTAGATGGCTTTTACTATTTTGAGGTATGTTCCCTGTATGCCTAGATGTTTGAGGGTTTTTATCAGGAAGGGGGTTGGATTTTATCAAAAGTTTTTTCTGCATCTACTGATATAATCATGTGGTTTTTGTTTTGACATCTGTTGATGTATTTAATTACATTTATGGTTTTATGAATGTTGAACCAGACTTGCATCCCAGGGATGAAGCCTACTTGCTCATGATGGATGATTTTTAAGATGTGTTGTTGAATCTGGGTCACTAGGATCTTGTTGTGAATTTTAGTATCTATGTTCATCAAAGATATTGGCCTGTAGTTCTCTTTCTTTGTTGGATCTTTACCTGGCTTGGGTATCAATGTGATGTTAGCTTCATAAAGTGATTTGGGGAGGGTTCCATGTTTCTCAATCACCTGAAATACCTTCAGTAGGATTGGAATCAGCTCCTTCTTAAATGTCTTGTAGAATTCTGCTGGAAAGCCATCTGGTCCAGGGCTTTTTTTTTTGTAGGTAGTTTTCTTATTACATAGTCAATTTCCTCGATTGTTATTGGTCTATTTAGGGTCTCTATTTCTTCTTGTTTCAACCTAGGCAGGTTGTGTGATGACAGAAAGTCCTCCATTTCCTTGAGGTTTTCAAGTTTGTTTCCATACAAGTGTACCTAGTAGTCTCTAATGATCTTTTGTATTTCTTCAGGGTCAGATGTGATTTCATCTTTTGTGTTTCTGATTGTGCTTATTTGGGTTTTTTCTTCTTTTTCTTGGTCAGT
>NW_007232494.1:12024-40867 GCF_000164805.1 Carlito syrichta
GACCCTGGAGTTGTTTAGCATCATGCTGTTTAGTGTCCATGTCTTTGTGGGTTTTGGGGGGAACTTGTTGGTGTTAATGTTTATTTTTATTTCACTTTGGTCCAAAAAGGTGCATGGTAGAATTTCATTCCTTTTAAATTTGCTTATGCTTGATTTATGGCCAATTATGTGGTTGATCTTAGAATACGTTCCATGTAGTGATGAGTAGAATGTGTATTCTGTGGTCTTTGGATGGAGTGTTCTTTACTGGAAGTTTTGGAGTACTGTATGGTGACATACAAGATTCCAAAAACCTATCCCTAATAAAACTTCCAATTAATGACTGGAATCCTTTTTTCCCCTCCATGGGAATAGGATGCTGCTATCTACAGACAACTTTATTCCCATTTTTGCTCAAGGGGGTCTCCCAACCCTCTTTCCAACTACACTTTCTGCAGTGTTTACCATGATTTTGGCCTTCTGTTTCTGTTTTTCTTCATCCCATTTAACAAACAACTTTTGTGCTTCTCTTAGTAATTCCTCAATGGGTCTTTCATTCCAGTCATCCAACTTTTGTAATTTCATTGCAATGTCTGGCCAACTTTTGGTTACAAAATTAACGTTTAAGAGACCCTGTCCCACAAGATTCTCTGGTTCTAGTCCTGAATATTTTCTCATCTAATCTCTGAGTCATTGCAAAAAGGCCATCAAAGTTTCCTCCTTCTCTTGTTGGATCTCAAAGGCCTTTGAGACATTTTGAGAACTTGCAGCAGATTCTCTAATTCCTTTAACTATTAATACCCTTAATTCTTGCATTCTAATTTTATCTCCAGGGTCATTATTATCCCATCTAGGGTCTATATTTGGCTATTTTTTTTGGCTGACTGTACCCTTGGGCCCAGGAAATGTTCTCACTCCCATATGGACATAACAGTCCTTCAAATCATTCCCCTTTCTTCCCCAGTGAATAGGATATTCATGATGGACATCAGTTCTACCCAGGTATGTATGTTGGGTTCTAGAAACTGATCAACTTGATCAGCTAATCCTAGGGGATCATCTAATAATGACTTAATTCCTTTTTTGAAATTTCTCACTTCAATACTAGTAAGTAGGATATCAATAAAGACAATTTATCCTTGTCCTAGAAAAACTTCCCTCAGCAGGAACATTTTTGAATCTTCATCAGACCTACAGAAGGAAAAGGGAACTTTTCAATATCTCTCTTACATTGTTCTAATTCTCTTCTTAAATTGGGATACAGGGGTTTGGGGCTTGGAGATCCCAATTCTTGAGTTTCTGATAGACCCACACCTCCTGTTTGATCTTGAGATCTCCAGTTTCCTTGAGGATTATAAGGGAGAGGATTGCAGGAGAGTGGATTCCAAGGTTTCTCCTTTTCCTCTAGAGGTTTGGATGTTTTCTCTTCCTCACTTCCCATTTGGAGGGGAAACATAGGAAGGGTTCCTGGAAGCCAAGAGAGAGCATAATCCTTTTCCTCAGGTGAAAGAGAAGGTTTATTATTTATGTATAACACTAGAGTCTGACAAAGCCAGTTCTCATCTGAGCAGAATTTCAGCCAGAACACTGAGGATTAGCAGGTTGGTTTCCTAGTTCATACAAAGCAACAAAACTTAATCATTTTATTCTTTTTCTTGGTTTTGGAATCATCTTTCCAGTTCTGTAACATTTGCCCCAATGGACTCTCTGGGGAAATTTCAGAGGGGTCTTCCTGATCTCCCTTCCTAGGTCTAGACTGCTTATTGCCCATTCTTAGTCACCAGGTGAGTTGTGTAGTTTCTGAGTTCTTCCTAAAGTGCTCAACCCCGCCATACTGGAGGTTTCTTGCATGCATTAGGACTCACTTTGTCCATCTCTGGCTATTTCCCTCATGGGACAACAAAACTGCAGATCAGTACTTCACACTTGCTTTGTATCTTGAGATATGTCTCAGTCACACACACTCAATCTCTGAGAACTTTCTCCAACACCCAAGGCAGTACTTATAGTCCCAATTTCCCTAACTTGGTTCATGCATGAGGTTACCAGGTCATCACAGATGGTGCCTGCCTGTTCAGCATCTCCTCTACTGAGTCTCAGATAATGGTCTCAGGTCTAACTGTAGAGCAGCAGGAACCAGGATCACCCAGCTGGAGTGAACTGCCAAAAACTGAATGGGACACATCTCTTCCTCTGATGGGGGTCTGGCCCCACAGTTGCAGGTAACCCTGATGAGCTCACAGAGTTGTGGAAGGTGAGGACAACCCTCCTCTGTTTCATCAATAAAACATGAAAGGGAGACTCAGACCAGTGGAGTGAAGCAGCTCTTTTAATATCATTCTTGCAAAAACACATGTCTCTCTGGTGAGCAGGCACACAGAAGCAGTCACAGCAAGTGTATTTATGTCTGGAAGCACAAAATCCTCCCCTGGTTCCTCATTGGTCTAGTACTATTGAGGTTACAACCCTTTCCCAGATGTCACCTAAGTAATAATTTTTGTACAAATAAGGAAAAGTACAAGCAATTTCTGTACAAATATGGTAAAATACATGTTTCTGAATTTTGAGTGAATTTCAATACCTGCTAAGGAAGCCTGTCAAAGAAAAAGCCTGCCAAGAGAGCAGGAAGAACCAGTAATTGAAACAGTGAGTTGCCAATTTGAAAATGAATCAACCTTTTTTTCCTCACATGAGATTTCCCATATTTCAATCCCTAAAACAATGCAATGTGTAGTCTTAAATACTGTGAACTGGCTTGCCTAAATTATTTCCAGGAGTGAAATTATCTAGAGCCTTAATATGCAGTTAGAGTAAAAAGCTTTTACTGTTTTTTAACTATTCAAGGAGACTGAACCTACCTTAGTTCCTGCTGACTTTTTTATCTTTGACCTAGATTTTGCCTCCTAAGGTAATTAGAAAACAGCCTCCAATTAAGCCTAAAGTAAGTAGTATGAAAGTTTTTCTCCTTAAGCCTAATGATCTCTATTGCCCAGTGAAGCACTCTTTGGACAAGGGCATGCAGAGCAGGTTTTTTACTTTACTGGTCTTCCACTATGCTTTAATTCACGAACTGACACAAATGATCACACCACATTCTATTATTTGTTACTCAAAAAGTCTTCCAATATGCACATTTGTGTTTTCTCTTTAAGGATAACTGGGAACATCGAAGGTTTTTTTCAGCTTCCCTCAAAGACAATTTGGCCATCTCCTTTCTGTACAAAACTGGTTTACTTACTTCCAGATACATAAATAAATACATACATACATATATAAATAAATAAATAAGTGAAAAATACTGTGCTGTTAGACTTAGTAGATTGTACTGCAAACTATTTGAATGGGTGGATCTCTCTGCCACCTGTCAGTAGCAAATTAAGGAAAAACCTTGTTATTTTATTCTATATTTTAAGCTATGCTTTAAAGAAATCCTCATATCTGTTTTTTTAAAGACTTGCCTAGAGTGAAGCTATGCAGATCACATGGAAGCTTTTAGCAGGTTAGCATCAATGTGGTTTTGTAGGCAATTTTGCCCCTCTCCATTGAATGCACTACTTACCAATGGCAACACATCTCTGGAGCTGGAAGAGGAAAACTATGTTTTATTTTGCTCATAATGCTTCCTTTTGTAAATCCCACGAAGTAATCATAAAATATAGCCCCTAGAATACAAACCATGTCTTCCATATGAAAATCTGTTCTCTCCTCATAGTTTCCATGGGAAGAAGGACCTTCCCTTTGTACTTTTACAAAAATTGGCCTAGCAAGTTTGTTTTGTGTTTCACATATTTCAATCCTTGAATCAATTCAATATGTAGTCTTAAATACTATAGACTTGCCTAAATTAATTCCAGGAGTAAAATAATCTCAATCCTTAAGCTGCAATTCGAGTAAAGGGCATGAGTTATTAACTCTTCATGGAGCCTTGAGCTTATCTTTGTTCCTTCTGATTTTTCACCTTTGACACTGATTCAGCCTCCTGAGGTAATTAGGACATAGCCACTAAATAAGGCCAGAAATACATAGCATGTGAATGTTTCTCCTGAAGCCTATTGGCCTATATTGACCAGTGAAGCACACGTCTGGGAAGGCAACTCCAGAGCAGGTTTTAGACATTGCTGGACTTCCACCACACTTTGTTCACTGAACTGATAAAAGTGACCACAGCACATTCTGTTATTTATTATGCAATGTGTCTTTCAACATGCACGTTTCTTTAATGTCACTGGAAAAATCTAAGATTTTGTTTCAGCTTCTTTCAAAGGCAATTTGGCAATTTTCTTTATTTTTAAAAGTGCTTTACTTACTTCCAAATACATAAATAGATAAATACATTAAAAAGTGTGCAGTGTTAGACTCAGTAGGTTATATTGAAAGCTGTGTCAATGGGTGGATCATTCTGCAACCTGTCGGTGGCAAATGAAGAATAAAATTGGTTAGTTTATTTGTTTTATGCTATGCTTTATAGAAATCCTGATATCTCCTTTGCCAAACTCTTATATAGACTGAGACTAAACAGAAGATGTGGAAACCTTTTAGGTTACCTTCAACATAGGTTTGTGGGTGACTTTGCCCCGCTCAGATGAATGCACTGATTACAAGTGGGCAACACACTTCTGGGACAGCGAGAGAAAAGCTAGGTTTTTACTTACTTGTTGCTAAAAGTCCTTCCTTTAGTGAGCCCATGAAAAGATCATAACATTCTAGCCCCTAGATACAAACCATGTTTTCATATGGGACTTTGTTCTCTCCTCATAACTTCCATAGGAAGAAGGACTTTCTCTTAATACATTTACAAAAATTGACCTAGCTATTCTGTTTGGGGTTTCACATGTTTCAATCCCTGAGACAATACCACATGTGGTCTTAAATACTATAGGTTGCCAAAATTAAATCCAGGAGTGAAATAATCTAAAGCCTTAAGCTGCAGGTAGAGTAAAGGGCATGAATTTTTAACTCTTCATGTAGCCTTAAGCCTACCTTCATTCCTTCTGATTTTTTCACCTTTGACATAGATATAGCATCCTGAGGTAATTTGGAAACAGCCTCCAGTTAAGCCCAATAGCAGGCAGCATGCAAAGTTGTTTTCCCTTAAGCCTAAAAATCTCTATTGTCCAACGAAGTACTTTTAGGGCAAGGGAACTCCAGAGCAGTTTTGTGACTTTGCTTATCTTCCACCAAGCTTTGCTCCCTGAACTGACACAAATGATCACTACACTCCATTATTTACTATGCAAAGAATCTTTCAACATGCCCATTTGTGTTTTCTCTTTAAGATCATTAGGAAAGTTTTGTTTCAGTTTCCTTCAAAGGCAATTTGGCAATCTCCTTTCCTTGTGAAACTGGTTTATTTACTTCCAAATACATAAATAGAAAAATAAATGAACAATGATTGTGGTACAGACTCAGTAGGCTATATTGCGAACTGTGTGAATAAATGGATCCATCTGCTCTCTGTCCATGAACAATTAAGAAAAAACTTGTTAATTTAATTTTTTTGCTATGCTTTAATGAAATATTTGTATCTGCTTTGCTAAACTCTTACCTAGAGTGAAACTACACAGATCATGTAGAAGCCTGTAGCAGGTTAGCATCAATGTAAGTTTGTAGATTTGTCTCTCTTTGATGGATGCTCTGATCACCACAGGGCAACAAGTTTCTGGGACAAAAAGAGAAAAATGACATTTTAAATTGCTGGCTACAAGATTATAAATGTCATTAAATACATCAACAGATGTAAAAACAAGAACCACATTATTATATCATTATTTTCAGAAAAAGCTTTTAATAAAATCCATCATCCCTCCTTGACAAAAACCCTCAAACACCTAGGTATGGAAGGAACAGATCTCCCAATAGCAAGCACCGTCTGTGATAGACTCACCGCCAGCATGTTGCTTAATGGACAGAAACTGGAAACATTTTCCCTGAAAACTGGAACAAGACAAGCCTGCCTGCCCTCACTCATCTTGTTCAACGTCGTGTTGGAAGTCCCAGCTAGAGCACTTAGACAAGAGAAAGAAATCAAGGGCACCCCAATAGGAAAAGAGGAAGTCAAGTTCTCTCTCTTTACTGACAATATAACCCTATACCTCAAAAATCCAAGAGAAACTGTCAACAATCCGCTTGCACTGATGAAGGACTTTGGCAAAGTCTCAGGGTACAAATAAATGTGCAAAAGATAGTTGCATTCTTATACACCAACACAAGCTGTCGGAGAACAAAATAAAAAGCACAATTCCATTCACAAGAGCCACCAAAAAAAAAGTGAAATACTTTGGCATCTTCCTAACCAGAGAAGTAAAAGACTTTTACAATGAAAACTACAAAGCCCTGCTCAGAAAAATCCAAGAAGACACAAACACATGGAAAAATATTCTATTCTCGTGGATTGGAAGAATAAACGTTGTTAAGATCTCCATCTTGCCCAAGTCAATCTACAGATTCAATGCAATACCCATTAAATTACCAGCATCATTCTTCTTAGACCTGGAAAGGGCAATACAGAATTTCACATGGAAACGTACACCACCACAAATACACAAAATAATCCTTAGCAAAAGAAACAAAGCAGGAGGTATCACACTTCCAGACTTCAAACTTTACTATAAGTTATAATAATCAAAATACCCTGGTGTTGATACACAAACAGGCATATAGACCAATGGAACAGGAGAGAGATTCCAGGAGCAAAATCTCAATTTTTCAACCAACTCATCTTTGACAAAGTCTCCAACAACAACCACTAGAGAGAGGAGAACATATTTAGTAAATGATGCTGGGAAAACTGACTGATCACATGTAGAAGACTGAAACAGGATCCCTACCTATCACCATACACAAAAATCAGCCCTAAATTGATCACAGACCTAAACATAAAACCTCAAACTATATGAACCTTAGAAAACACAGGAAAACCTCAAACTATATGAACCTTAGAAAACACAGAAAACCCTTATGAAAATTGGAACTGGCAACCAATTCCTGATCAAAACTCCAAGAGCCCATGCCATAAGAGATAAGATAGACAAGTGTGATCTCATCAAACTGAAATGTTTCTGTAAAGCAAAAGAAACCATGAAAAGAGTAGGGAGACAGTCCACAGAGCGGGGAAAAAAATATTTGTCAGCTATCTGACAAAGGCCTAATATCCAGAATCTACAAGGAACGCAAACATGCCAAAAGGGGGAAAACAAACAACCCCATTACAAAGTGGGCAAAAGATATGAATAGACACTTCTCAAAAAAAAAAAAAAAGATATATGGGCAATTAACAGACACATGAAAAAGTGTGCTCAGTCTCACTAATCATCAGAGAAAAGCAAATCAAAACCACACTGAGATACCACCTAACCATTGAGAATGGCCATCATTAATAAAACAAACAACAGACGCTGGCGAGGATGCAGAGAAAAAGGAATGCTTCTATACTGCTGGTGGGAGTGCAAACTAGTGCAACTTCTTTGGAACACTGTGGCATTTTCTGAAGAACTAGAAATTGACCTTCTATATGGCCCAGCCATTCCCCTACTGGGAATATATGTGGAGGAATGCAGATCATTCTACAAAAATGATACCTGCACACGCATGTTTACTGCAGTACAACTCACAATAGTAAAAACATGGAACCAACTGTGCAGCCCATCTAAACTAGACTGGATTAAAAAATGTGGTACCTATACATGATGGGATATCATGCAGCCATAAAGAAGAACAAACATATGGATTTTGCAACAACTTGGATGGACTTAGAGTTTATCATACTCAGTGATCTATCACAGAAACAAAGAACAGAGTACCATATGTTCTCACTCATAAGTGAACCTTGAACAATTATCATAATACTATAAGACAGGGATTGGCAGTAGTGGGAAACTGCCAGGGGAGGGGGGTATACCTCATCAACAAGGATACTTGCATAATGAACATTTGTATACATAACCATTGTACCCCACATCTCTAAAATAAAAAATAAAATCTTTTTAAAAAAAGTGCTGGTTGCTAAAAGTACTTCCTTTGATGAATCCCATGAAATAAGCATAACACTCTAGCCCCTAGGATACAGACCATGTTTTTATATGGGATTGTGTTCTTTCCTCATAGCTTCCATAGAGAGAAACTTCTCATTGGACTTATACAAAAATTGACCTAGTTAGGTTGAAGTTTCACATATTTCAGTTCTTGAAATGATGCAATGTGTAGGCTTAATATCCATGGGTTCCCTAAATTAAATCCAAGAGTGAGACAATCTAGAGCCTTCAGCAGCAGTTGAGTAAAGAGCACAAGATTTTAACTCTTCATTTAGGCTTCAGCCTATCTTTGTTCCTTCTGACTTTTTCACATTTGACCCCCTGAAGTAATTTGTAAACAGCTTCCAATTAAGCCCAGAAATAGGTAGCACGCAGGTGTTCCTCCTTAAGCCTAATATCTCTATTGCCCAGCAATGCACTCTTCTGATAAGGGAACTTCAGAGCAGATTTTTAACATTGCCTTATTCCCACCACACTTTGTTCCCTGGACTGACACATGATCACACACATTGTGTTATTTATTATGCAAATTCTTTCAACATGCACCTATATGTTTTCTCTTTGAGGTCACTGTGAAAATCTAAGATTTTATTTCAGTTTTTTTCAAAGGCAATTTGGTAATCTCCATTCTTTTTGCAAGTGTTTTACTTACTTCCAAATACCTAAATAGATAACGAAATAAATGAAAAAAGAGTATAGTGTTCAACTTAGTAGGATATACTGCAAACTGCTTGAATGGGTGGATTCATTGTCAGTAGAAAATAAAAGAAACCCCTGGTTAGTTTATGTATTTATTTTTTTGCTACATATTAAAGAAATTCTGATATCTGCTTTGCTCAACTCTTACCTAGAGTGAAATTTCACAAATAATGTGGAAGCCTTTAGCAGGTTAGCATCAATGTAGGTTCATAGATGACTTTGCCCCTCTCTGGTGAATACACTGATTGCCGCTGGGCAACATGTCTCTGGAACAGAAAGACATAAACTTCATTTTAACTTGCTTTTTACTAATAGTGCTTCCTTTTGTGAACCCCTTGAAATGATCATAACAAACTAGACACTAGAATACAAACCATATTTCCATCTTGGATGGTGTTCTCGCCTCAGCTTCCATGGGGACAAGGACCATTTTTTTGTACTTTAAAAAATATTGACATAGCAACTTTGTTTGGGGTTTCCCATATTTCAATCCCTGAAACAATGCAATATGTAGTCTTAAATAGTATGGACTTGCCTAAATTAATTCTTGAGATGAAATAATCTGGAGCATTAAGCTGTAGTTAGAGTAAAGGGCATGAGTTTTTAACTCTTCAAGGAGTCTTGAGTCCATTGTTGTTTTTTCTGATTTTTCACTTTTGATCTAGATTCAGCCTCCTGAGGTAATTTGGAAAATTCCTCTAATTAAGCCCAGAAGTAGGTAGCATGCAGGTGTTTCTTCTTAATTCTAATGATCTCTGTCACACAGTGAAGCACTGTTTTGGCAAGGGTATTCCAGAGCAGGTTTTTTTTACTTTGCTTGTCTCCCACTATTCTTTGTTCCCCGAACTGACACAAATGATCACACCAAGGATCTTCCAACATGTCAATTTGTGTTTTCACTTTAACATCACTGGGAACATCTAGGGTTTTCTTTCAACTTCCTTTTGAAGGCAATTTGTCAGCCTTATTTCTTGGTTATAGTGTTTTAGGTACTTCCAAATAACTAAATAGATAAATAAATAAGTGAAAAAACAGTGTGATGTGAGACTCAGTAGGTTATATTGCAAACTGTTTGGATAGGTGGATCTACATCTATCAGTGGCAAATGAAGAAGAAATCTGGTTAGTTTATTTTAATTTTTTTCCCTATGCATTAAAGAAATTCTGGTATCTGCTCTGTCTTTCTTACCTAGGGTAGAGTTACACAGATAATGTGGAAGCCTTTGGTAGGTTAGCATTTGCAGGCGACTTTGACCGAGTAAGAGAGAAGAAGCTATGCCAGCAAGTTGAGTTTAATTAATTATGAATTTATTATTGCATGGGTCAAGAGTAGGAACAAAAACTCTTGAGAAATTGGTGCAGTTTGTGAAAAGCTTCTATAGGTAAAACTTGTAGCATTGGCTACATAGCAACTTAGTGACCATAGCAACTATTAACTAACAACTTGGTAACCAAAATGGGAACTTTGTTAGGGAGATTTGATTAATTTCATGTCAGGTAGGTATAGCCAGTGGCCAGAAAGTCCCTGGAGTTCTGCCAGTAGGATATAGTTTAAGGTAGTTACATAGAGACAAGGAATAAGAATTATTATACAATGGAGTTACCTTGGTTAGGTCACTAACAGAATATAAGAACAAACTATGAAAATGTCAAAGTGTAACATTTGATTTCATTTAACAAAGCATACAATCACATGGAACTTATGATGAAGGAGTTCTGTAATGGTCAGCAGGCAACGATCAGCATAATCTACCCAAAGGAGACAAAGCTGGGGGTCTGTGGTCATGGGAATGTTACTGTAATCACATGTAGGCATTGATTCTTAGGTTGGGCAGGCAACTAAGATGAAAGTTTTAAACAAAATGGAGTAAATTGACTAATATTATTATTTTGCTAGCAAATTAATTTTATTAACTGATTTAGTTGATTTTATTCCCCTTTTAGTTGTGCATGAATCAATTTGTTGACTCTTCAGTTAAAGGAAGGGAATTATAGTAGGTCCTGGTATACAGAATTCTTACTGAGTTGATTTGTTTCTTGACAAAGTTAACAAACCAGTTTAAAATGCAAGGTCTGATGAGTAGACCAAGGAAGAGAAGTATGAGAGGTCCTGCTAGACTAGCAAGCAAGGTAGTCAGTCATGGGTTCCAATCGAACAAAGATTGGAACCAGGACTTATTATTGTTTAGTTTTTTATGTTGCTGGTTTATGTTTTCCTGGACCTTTTGGAGAATTTTTTTGATGATTCCTGATGTATTGGCATAGAAACAAGTTTCTCTGAGAGCAGCACAAAGCCCTTCCTGAGACATGAACAATAAGTCAAGACCTCTCCGATTTTGTAGGACAATCTCAGCTAAAGAATTTACCTGGTTGTAGAGTTGTTCTATTGATGACTGTACATATTTTAGGTTATTATTTATGTTTTAGGTTAAGCTGGTTAGTCCCGTTAGTCCTGTTTCTTCACAGACTAAAGCAGCAGTGCTAAGTGCAGTTGTCCCCGCCATATTTAATCCGGCTAAAGTGGGGACTAACAGAGGAGTGGCACACCTTTTTTGGGTACCAGGTAGTGAAATTAAAAGAGCACCCTTGGGCCGGGCTCGGTGACTCAGCCTATAATCCCGTGCCTTTGGTAGGCTGAGGTGAGTGGATTGCCTGAGCCTGCAGGTTCGAGACCCGCCTGGGCAGCGAGACCTCATCTCTACAATAAATCAAAAAATCAGCCGGGCATGGTAGCACATGCCTGTAATTCCGGCTACTTGGAAGGCTAAGGTGGAAGGATTGCTGGAGCCCAGCAGGTCGAGGCTGCGGTGGCCAGGAGTGGCCACTGCACTCCAGTCTAGGTGACAGAGTGAGACTCCAACTCAAAAAAAAAAAAAAAAAAAAGAGCACCCTCGGAGCCACTGTAGACATATATCTGAGGAAGTACATGAACAGTAATATATAAAACAGGCTTATTGTTTAACATTTCAGCAGTAACATAAGTAACTAATTCTATTGAACAAGCAAACTACATATTGGCAGGTACAGTATAAGCTTGGGAATGAGTTATGGTCTTAGTAGGAGAACGATTACAAATTTCAGAAAATGGAGAACATTTTAAATTGAAACTTGCAGTTGGGCGGCCTCAGTGACTCAGCCTGTAATCCCAGCACTTTGGGAGGCCAAGGTGAGTGAATTGCCTGAGCCCACAGGTTTGATATCTGCCCAGGCAACTTGGCGAGACCTCATCTCTACAATAAATCAAAAACTAGCTGGGCATGGTAGCATGCGCCTGTAGTTCCGGCTACTTGGAAGACTGAGGTGGAAGGATTGCTGGAGCCCATCAGGTTGAGGCTGCAGTGGCCAGGAGCATGCCACTGCACTCCAGTCTGGGTGATGGAGTGAGATTCCAACTCAAAAAAAAAAAAAAAAGAAAGAAAGAAACTTGCAGTTATTAAACAAGAGGCATCTCCTATGGTGACATGAACAGTTTTTGGAATACAAGTCATTTTAGCTGCATTGCTCAGGATAGGAGTTTTAATGCCTATTCCTATGTAATATGGAGGTTTTGATTTTTAAACAAAGCCAGTAATCTGATGCTAATTGAGGTCAACTGTTATTAAGCAAGCGGTGCATATGCATTAACATAGGAAAAAACTAGGTGGTTTCTGGACTGGAAAGCTTAATTCTGAAGACTTTGGTGCTGGTTCAGGAGGTGCTTGTGGATAAAAGCTAAACATAGGGTCCTGAACTCAGTTAAGGGTCCTATGGGTATAGGTTTATGGTTGATGGTTCACCTTTGAATAGTAAATACCCTTTCATGTACAACCATATACCCCAGGTTTTTCCAGTTCTCCATGAGTGATGGAGTGGATTAGTAACCTTTATGTATACAGGTCGTTCTGAGTCAGAGGTTAGCCAAACAGTGATTTGGGAAGTGTTATTGGGTTCTCCACTGTAAGTTGCAATGGTGACACATTCCCTTTTTGGACAAAAGAATTCATTTTCCTGCATACATTTATAATTTTGGGGGTTACTGGGGCAAAGGTAGATGTCTGTAGTTTTTATGAATTTAAAAGTTGCCCATTGGGTACACATTTCAGTAAAGAAGAGGTTTGGTACCCCACCTGCCATAGAAATTCTGACTGCCCAGTCAGGGATTCCAGGTCTTCAAAATACACATTCTTTTTCTGCAGGTACTAGATCAGGAAGATTTACTTTAAATTGGATTAGGTCTGAGTTAGGGGTTCAATTTTGGACAACTAAAACTTGTTCTGAAGTAAAGGAACTTAAAGTAAAGGTATAAAGTAGTATAATAAGCTGAACTTGAAGGGGTGCTTGCTAGAATAAACCAAGGTAAACTTATTTTAAGCATAATAAAGCAATAATACATCCAGTACATGAGAATAAAACAGTGTTAGCAGAACTTTCTTGCAGCATGGCCATTCTGCAGGAGCTGCAGTAAGCAGTGCTGCTTCAAACAAGCGGGATAACAAAAAGGAGAGGTAAGGGATGAGTGCAATGCATTCAGTTATGGTCAAAGTCTCATGGTTTCTGCTGCTGGCTGGTCAGGGAATGTAGGATGATGGACTTGGAGGGTAATTTTGAGAGGATTATCAGGATGTTGGTTCACAGTCCAGTTGTTGTTTGGGTGGAGGGGCACATCAGGATTCCAACCACAGACTTGGCTGAGCCAGGCTTCGGGCATCCACAGCTTACTTGACTTGTGAATGATGAATTCAGGTTAGTATCTCACTAATCTTGAGAGACATTGGGGTGGTGAGGCTGACTTCATATGGTCCTTTCCAGGAGGGACTCAGTCCTTCTTTCCAGAACTTTTCGACGTAGACCAGATTTCCAGGTTGGAACGAATGACATGGTGTGGAAGTTGGAGTTGGCAGTGCAGCACAGACATTGGTGTGGACAAGGTCCTGTGCCCACTCTAAAGACTGGAGATACTTTAACAGAGATTGATTAGTAAACTTTTTAAGAATAGGATCCCATAAGTGGAGTAACAGAGGAGGGGGTCTTCCAAACATGATTTTACAGGGAGTAAACCCAGCCTTATATGAGGTATATCTAGCTCAAAGGAGAGCTAGAGGTAATAGTTACCCATTTTCCACTGGTTTCCATTATTAATTTAGATTAAGTATTTTTTAAAGTCTGATTTATGCATTCTACCTGTCCAGAGCTTTGTGGTGGTAAGCACAATGCAGTTTCCATTTGATGTTCAGTGCCTTACTAACCAACTGTACTATGGATGAGGTAAAGGCAGGACCATTGTCTGAGTCCTTAGAAAGAGAAAGCCAGTACCTAGGTATTTTGCAACCATAAGGGCAGTTTCATTTCTTGTGGCAAATGCTTTCACCCATCCTGAAAAAGTGTCTACTAACACCAGTAAATAATTGTATTCTGCATGTGGAGGTTTTATTTCTGTAAAGTTTATTTTCCATTGTTCACCAGGGCTTAATTCTCATGACCTGGAAGGGCTTTTGGCCCCCCTTTGGGATTGACATGAGCACAAGCAGGACACATTAAAGTTGCTGAATTAGCTTGGTCTTTTAAGTTATTGATAATAGAAAAATGGTTTAACAGTTCAGTCGTTTTGGTTCCTCCTAGGTGGGTGGTAGAGTGGAGTTGTTTTATTCATTTTTCTGCAACTTTAGGTAGAACAATTCTGGAGTCTTTAACACATGAGACATCAGGTTTCTTGTAAGCTCCTGCCAGCTTTGCAGCCTCTTCTTCTCTATGTGTATATCTGGGCCGCTGTGGGAGAGAAGGGATTGGAAAAGTTTTAGCTGGTAAAATAGTTAGGGGTTCAATTGGGAGTTCTGCTGCTTCCTGAGCTGTCTGGTCTGTCAGACTGTTTCCAATAGCCTCTAGAATGTCAGATTTTTGGTGACCTTTACAATAAATAACAGCTTCTAGAATGTCAGATTTTTGGTGACCTTTACAATAAATAACAGCTTCTAGAATGTCAGATTTTTGGTGACCTTTACAATAAATAACCTCTTTAGGGAGCCAAATAGCTTCCAAGAGAGCTAATATTTCTTCTTTATTTTTGATAGTCTTACCTGCTGCGGTGAGAAGGCCATGTTCTTTGTAGGTTATGGCATGTATATGAAGTGTAACAAATGTATACTGGCTGTCCGTGAAGATGTTTACTCATTAGGGCAATTAATTCAGCCTTTTGGGAAAAAGTACCCTGAGGCAGTACCTGTGACCAGATTACATCATGAGCTGTAGTTACCACTGCACCAACCTTCTGGTCTCTGTTTAGTACCAGGCTACTACCATCCATTAACAGGTCAGCATTAGCCTGGCACAGAGGAATGTCCCGACGATTAGGTTGGCTGGCTTGGGTAATGTCCAACACATCCTCGCAGTCAAGCACTAGTGTCTCCAGATGGTCATTAGGCAACAGGGTTGCCAGGTTGAGGCATTAAGTAGGAGAGAAAGTTAGTCTGGGCTGGCCTAGTAGTAGGCTCTGATACTGAGTAATATGTGCATTTGACATTCAATGGCCAGAGTCTCCCTGGAGCAGTCTCAAGAGCATGGGGTGCAGTTAGAGACAGGTTTTGGCCAAAAGTTAACTTGTCTGCTTCTTTAATTAGCAAAGCCATGGCTGCAATGGCTCAAAGACAAGAGGGTCAACCAGAAGCTATCGGGTCCAGTCTCTTTGACAAATAGGCCACCAGTCTTTTCCATGGCCCTAGGGTCTGAGTGAGGACCCTTTTGGGAATTCCTCATTGTTCATGAATGAACAAATGGAAAGGCTTCATAATATCTGGAAGGGCTAGTGCCAGTGCTTGAGTTAGAGCTGTTTTTAGCTGCTGGAATGCTTGTTTCTCAGCAGCAGTCCAATTTAGGGGTTGATCCCTTGCTGTGGCCGAATACAAGGGTTTGGCAATTTTGGCAAATCCTGGGATCCATAGCTGACAATACCATGCTTCCCCCAGGAATTCCCATACCTGTTTCTTGGTGGTTGGCATGGGAATTCAGAGAATGGCTTCTTTCCGGGCTGAGGTTAGGGCTCACTTGCCCTCTTGCAGTTGGTATCCAAGGTACGACACTTTGGCACAGCAAAGCTATGCTTTCTTTGCTGATACTTTGTAGCCCAGGTCCTGGAGAAGCTGTAACAAAGCTTTAGTACCTTGTAAACAGGTGTACAATCTGCAACTGCAAGTAGGAGGTCATCCACATATTGAAGTAAAGCACATTCAGTGTGTTGGGCACGGAACCCTGACAAATCCTGTTGCAAGGCCTCCTCAGAGAGGGTTGAGGGTTCTTGAAGCCTTGTGGTAGTCATGTCCAAGTTAACTGACTGGTGTCTCCTGTGTCTGGATCTGTCCACTCAAAAGCAAAAATAGGTTGGCTGACAGGAGACAGGGGAATAGAGAAAAAAGCATTTTTAAAGTCTAGCACAGTAGATACCTGATGTTGAGGAGGAAGTAGACTAAGTAAAGTGTACAGGTTAGGAACAGTTGGATGAATAGTTTCTACCTGCTTGTTGACTTCTCTTAAGTCTTGAGCTGGATGGTAGTCAGAAGTTCCCGGTTTCTGAACTGGAAAGAAAGGTGTGTTCCATGCTGACTTGCATGGAGTCAGAATGTTGGCAGCTAAGAATCTTTATATATGAGGAGCAACTCCTTTCTGGGCCTGCAAATTCACAGGGTACTGGCAGACAAGAGTAACTGATGCCAGTAAACTTACCACCACTGGAGGGTGATGTTTCATCAATCCTGGTGGGTTGGTTTCTGCCCAGACAGAAGGAAACTCCTGCTACAACTGTAGAAGTAAGCTTGATGGAACATATTTAGTAGTAGACTATGGAGAGGTTAAAAGATATTCTTCAGTTAAGAGCATTTGATATGCAGTAGGAATAAACATTTCAGTTTTGTCGGTGAAAACACAATGGTTGCTCTTAATTTCTGTAACAGATCTCTACCTATGAGAGGGAACGGACATTCAGGAACTATTAAAAATGAGTGCATTACCTGCTTTTGCCCCAAATCAACAGTCCGATTAGAAGTGAATTTTCAGTTGGTAATCATTCCTGTTGCTCTTTGTATTAAAAGTTGATTTTTAGACATGGTGAAGTAGGGTCCAAGTGATTAAATGACAGCCCACTGACTCAAATTAACAAAGGAGAGGCTTATTAGTCAAGGCTCTGCTGGCCAGTGGCCACTTGCAGGGAACTAGTTCCAAGCAAGGACCCTGAGCTGCAACACATAGCTGTATTATGTAGTTTAGATTTACATCCTGGTGGGCTAAAGATAGAACTTGGGACTTCCCAGGGCTCTTATCATGACATTCTGGAGGCATGGGTAAGCAAGCAAGTTTACAGAAGCAGATGTAGCTGGTTATGCAGGTGTGGCAGATAAGGGTACAATTAATTGTGTAATGTCTGCAGAGAAAGTTTCCAGGGAAGGAGTAATGCCTGCCTCAAGGTTAGAGCTATTCCTGTTTTTCCCTCTTACACCTTTTTCTTTGTTCTCTTTGTTCTTTCTTACATTCCCTCCTGTTTATTGTGCCAGGAGTCAAATAATTGACTCCTCAGACAAAGGACTCTAGTGGGACCTGAGAACCATCAATTTTACAGGCATGATGCTATTTTTTATGTAGGTAAGGAGGTGCTTGATAATGCAGGGCCCTACAGTAATACCTATTAAGAGGAGGAGAGGCCCGGCTACTGCTGAAATTAGGGTAGTAAGCCAGGGGGACCAGGAGAAGAGAGATTGATACCAGTTTTCCAAAGCCTGATTTTGTAACTCTAGCTGTTTGATGTTTTCCCTTATTTGAGCAAGGGGTTCTCATGTTATCCCTGACTTTTTGGTGCAGAAGCAACAAGCTTCTCCCAAGGCCATGCACAATCCCCCTTGTTTCATGAAGAGGAGGTCTAAGCCCCTTTTATTCTGGAGCACCACTTCGACCAGGGAGTTCACCTGCTCTTCCAGCAGGGATATACTGGATTCTAATGGACTTAAATCTGCATTGACCTGAGTGCTTAGTTGTTTGAGATTTGGGTCCCTCACAACCAAGGAGGCTGTGCCCAGGGTAGCAGTCCCTGCATCCCCTAGGCTTACAAGAAGAGGTACTAATATGGAAATGGCGTGTTTTGCCTGAGTGAAGTCTGGGTGCTGGAGATGCTCCCTTCCCTCTGTTCCCTCATATATGTATACTTGGGGCAAAATGTGCACCAGAATACAGAGCTCTGAGCTGACCTGTAGGTGTTGCAGAGCGACACATGGGGTAATACCCCGCGTACAGGCGAACTAAGTGGTGGGGGAGCTACAGCTAACTGAGGGCTCTCACTGCTTGGGAGATCCATAGCATTAACTTAGGTGGTAGCATTGCAGGATGCCTGGAGGGGGTAACTGTTTAATGGGAAATGCGGTGAATGGAGACAAGTTCCCTTTGCTTGAAGATCTCCCAGAGTTAGAGTTGGGTGGGTACCCCAGGGACATAACCTTTGAGACTGGACCTCAGTTAGATTAAGGATTCATATATCCCTCTTGGTGTTCCCTATGGGGGAGACAGCTCTGATTCCCATGTAATATGGGGGACGGGGATCCAGGCATAGCCAGCAGTCTTTCGCTAAGTCGGGGCGAGTGGCATAAGCAAACCGGTGAACTGCTGACAGCATAGAAAGAAACTGATTTTGGGGTGGTGGAGATGGCACAGGGGTTTCTTGCATGGAAAGGGCGGTAGAAGGAGTGGTTACAACAACAGCGTTAGAAAGTTCAGGTACCCAGAGAATGATATTATGGATGGGGCCAACTGGGGTTGAGGGCATGGGGGACAGACATCCTTTGAATAGTAAATGACATTCCAGGGTCTAGTCCTGATACATATATTCTAAATTCCCATGTTCTACCTAGTTCCCATATCTTTTGAATACTAAAAGCATCCCAATGAATAACTGTGAGCTTTAGGGGATTGCAGGTTTTAGGTTGGTTACAAGGGGAGGCAGTTGGTTTCCTGCTGAGAGATACGTATGGGTCCTTGTTGCCTTTCCAAGGAGCAATCGTTTTGCAGCCCCAGGCAGCACAGTGAAACTACTGGGGCTTGTGTCAGTGGGTAGGGCCGGCAGCTGGGCAAGTGCAGAAACCTACTTTAGAAGTTGCTTTTCATATTTTATGTTGCTACACCTGCACCCCAGAAATTCTGGGCTGTGGCTTACTCCTCCTTTGGGGATCAGGGATAGACTGGGCCATAACTTACAAAGGTTGAAGTCAAAAACTGACTGTCTATTCCTGTAGTAGGTGGAGACTACAGTCCCCATGACAGTGTCTGTTAAGACCCAGTAGTAGTTTCCCGGGACATAGTAATACTGCGAGTGGGGCTGATAGACCTGGCTTAAGAGGAGCCCTACAAGGAGTAAGACTAGGATTTTGGGGCTCGCAAGAGTCTTATCTTTAATGGGTCCTCCTAAGCGGTGGGTTTGATGATTTTCCATGTTTCTGGGTGCACATCAGTGGCTGCTTTCACCTGTGAGTGATGAATCCAAGGATGAACACCACTGACTTTAATGGCAGTTGATGTTGTCAGGATCACCATGTGAGGGCCTTTCCACTTGGGGGCAAGAGCCCCGGTTTTATGCCATTTCACCCAAACTTGATCACTGGGTTGGAATAAGTGAGGAATTTTTGAAGCTGGCTTCTGGAGGGCCACCTGCATGGTTTTTGTCACAGCCCGTTGAAACTTTTGGAGTGCCTGTAGTGACTGAAGCAAGTTATGGTTAGATAATTCTGCCACATTTTCTATTCCAATTTTTGGGAATAATAGCGGAGGCCATCCAAAGAGGATTTCAAAGGGGGTTAGGCCTTTAATATAGGGGGTACACCTAGCCCTTAGGAGGGCATAGGGAAGGAGGGTCACCCACCCCTCGCTGATCCCTCGTTGATCTCCAGGGTTAATTTAGTTAAGGTTTCCTTAAGTGTCCGATTCATTCTTTCTACTTGACCTGAGCTCTGGGGATGATATGCACAGTGTAACTTCCAGATTATCCCCAGTGCCTTTGCTATACCTTCTGTGAGTTTTGAAATAAAGGCTGATCCATTATCTGACCCTATTGATATGGGTAGGCCATATCTCGGGATGATGTCATTTAAAAGTTTCTTGACAGTAACTGAGGCAGTCTCAGCTTTAGTAGGAAACACCTCTACCCATCCTGAAAAAGTGTCCACCAGCACCAACAGGCACCTATACCCATACTGTCCAGGCTTTACCTCTATAAAATCTATTTCCCAATGTTTTCCGGGGGTTAATACCTGGTCCCGGACCCCTTGGGTGGATACACTGACCTTAGCACTGTTGGTTTACTGGCAGGGCATGCAGCCTTGAATAAGCTCCTGTGCCAGCTGATCTAGGCAGGGAAGGAAGAATTCCTTCTGTATAAGTTCAGTCAGTTTTGTTTTTCCCAAATGAGTTCCTTCATGGAGTTGGCGTAGAAGTTGCCACCCCAAAGTTTGTGGGAGGAAGATCCTACTGTCCTGGAGTTGCAGCCATCCTTCGGGGTTATTGATTCTGCCCAGCTTTTGCGTGATAAGGAAGTCTTCATCTGTATACTTTGGTGGCTCTCTCAGCACCAGGGGAGGGGGTAACATTAGCAAGCAAGTGGTCCTGCGGTAAGCAGCGTCCTTGGCTGCTTGGTCTGCCTTTCTGTTTCCTATCGTCTCCTTTGAGTTCCCTTTCTGATGACCAGAGCAGTGGATAATGGTGACTTGCTTTGGGGCCCATATAGCTGCTAGAAGCTTCAGGATTTCTTCTTTGTTTTTAATAGTTTTCCCTTCTGCAGTGAGCAATCTCCTTTCCCAGTAGATTGTCATGTGCACGTGCGCCGTGGCAAATGCATACCTGCTATCAGTGTAAATATTAATTGTTTTCCCCACCCCTGCCTTTAGGGCCTCCATTAGGGTGATCAGCTCTGCTTTCTGGGAGGGGCTCAGCCCATACAGTTCCTTGCAAGGTGACTACTACCTCCCCCACATACCTTACTCCATCCTGCACAAAGCTGCTGCTGTTCGAGAAGAGTGTCAGGTCAGGGTTATGTCTTGGGACATCTGAAAGATCTCAACGTAGTTTCTGGAACTCTGTTACCTTGTAACAGCAGTGCAGGGGCTCCAAGGAGCTTTCTTCCAGCAGCAAAGTTGCAGGGTTTAAGCTGGGGGTGCGCTGGAACTTGATCCGGGGCTTGTCTAGTAACAGTGCTTGACAATGAGTTATACGAGCATTAGACATCCATTTATCAGGGGCCCCTCGGAGCAAGAACTCTACAGCATGGGTGGCTGTAATTGTTAAATCTTGTCCCATGGTTAGTTTATCTGAGTCTTTTACCAGTACGACAATGGCCGTGACAACTCGCAGACAGGGCAGCCAGCCCGAGGCCACTGGGTCTAGTTTTTTGACAGATAGGCGACTGGCCTGTTCCATGGCCTGAGCTTTTGGGTCAGGACCCCTCGGGCTATGCCATGGCTCTTGTCCACAAAGAGGTGGAATGGCTTTTCTATGTCTGGCAGGGCCAATCCCAGGGCTGAAATTAAAGCACTCTTGAGGGCCTGAAAAGCTTTCTTGCCCTCTGGAGTCCATTGGAAGCTGGCCTCTGGTCTTTTTGTGATCTTGTATAAGGGTTTTGCAAGTTCAGCAAATTTTGGGATCCAGAGCCGGCAGTACCCCACTGCTCCCAGGAATTCCCAGACCTGCCTTTTATTTCCTGGAGCTGGAATGCCTATTATAGCTTGTGTGTGCTGGTTAGCCAGAGACCTCTTAACTCCCTGGAGGTTGTAGCCAAGGTAGGTAGCTACCATTACACAGAGCTGGGCCTTCTTTGCTGATACTTGATACCCCAGAGTCTGGAGTTCTTTGAGCAGGTGCCTGGTGGCACATAGGCACTCACCTTTTGAGGTCACTGGACTCAGCACGTCATCTACATATTGCAACAGAGTTACTTTGGGGGTGCTGTTGCTGGAAGGCTCGGAGATCCTGGTGAAGAGCCTCATTGAACACTGTGGGGGAGTTTTTGAACCCTTGTGGTAGCTGGGTCCAAGTTAATTGGCCACTCTCCCCTTTGTCTGGATCCGTCCAATCAAAGGCAAACATAGGCTGGCTCTGCTTGGCCAGCAGGATGCTAAAGAAGGCATCCTTAAGGTCCAGGACAGTATATACTTGTCTTTCAGGGGAGAGCCCCCCAAAGAGGGTACACAGGTTAGGGACCATGGGGTGAATGTCCTCCACTCGCTTATTAACTTCCCTTAAGTCTTGCACCGGCCGGTAATCCCCTGTGCCTGCCTTCTGGACTGGGAGCAGCGGAGTATTCCAGGACGAGTGGCATGGTACTAAGACTGTAGCCTGCTGGAGGCACTGGATGTGGACTGCAGTACCCTTTCTGACCTCCTGGGGTATAGGGTACTGTTTTACTTTGATGGGTATTGCCTGACTTTTGAGCCGCACAATGACCGGTGCCCAGGGTGGTTTGATTCAGCCCATACTTGGGGAAACTCAGTCTGTAATTGAACTAGTAGGGAGGCATTTGACGAGTCCAGGGGTAGCTTATTTTTGGTTAGCACATACTCCTCACTTAGAGGGACAGTGACAAGAACGCTTGACACCTCTGGCTGGCTTAATTTTACAGTTGCTGTGGTTTCCTGGAAACCTATGCTGGCTTTAAGCTTGTGTAGCAGGTCTCACCCTAGGGGTGGGTATGGGCAGTCTGGCATTACTAAAAATGAATGGGTCACTTCCCCCTTTCCCAGGTTTTCTATCCTTTCAGTGGTCCAGGGGACCAACTGGGTTCCGGTAGCTCCCTGGACCAGAGTTTGTTTCTGTTGAAGAGGGCTCTTGTCATTTTGTAGAACTGAGATTGCAGCTCCTGTGTCCACTAGAAAGTGGACAGGCTCAACCCCCACTGTCAGTTTTACCTCAGGCTCTGGGGTGGTGTTACTAGAGCCCTGGCCCCATCAGTCTGTCTGCAGCTGGAGCACCAGAGTGGGTGGTGGTGGTGGGTACTCTTCTGACTGTGTTGGGGGGGGGCTGCAGTCAGGGCGGCTTGTTCAGGCAGTCTTTCACATAGTGCTGAAACTTTTTGCAATAGGCACATTGGCCTTTTGCCAGTGGTTTTCTTTTTGCATTTCTGTTGCCCCCTTTTCTGGCTGGCTGTTTTGGCCTGGCTCCCTCCAGGGCCGCCACCACTACCTTGGCCATTTTCCTTGCCTGCCTATCCTCCTGGGAGTCCCTATTGTTAAAAACTTTCTGAGCTACCTCTGTTAATTCTGACAAGATTTTGCCTTCAAAACCCTCAATTTTCTGCAGTTTCTTTCTTATATCTGGAGCTGACTGGGAGGCAAATGCTATGACTAGTGCCCTCCAGTTTTCAGGAGCTTCAGGGTTTATTGGAATGTATGTCTGGTTGGCCTCCATGAGCTATTCCAGAAAAGGGGTGGAAGATTCCTGTGGGCCCTGAATAACCTCGCTTACCTTGGATAAGTTTTTTGGGCACCTCACAGCGGCCTGGAGACCCTCCATTACAGTCTGCCAATAGGTGATGAGATGCTCCCTACTGTAATCAGTGTTGGGGTCCCAGTTAGGTCAGTGGGGAAGCCATGCTCCACGCAGGACAGCTCTGTAGGCCTGCCATCTGGTCCCAGTACCAGCTTCCTCACTTCCTGGTGGATTCGCTCTCTCTCTTCCGTGGTGAAGAGAGCTTGGAGAAGCTGTTGGCAATCATCCCATGTGGGCTGGTGTATAAAAAAAATAGTTTCTAAGAGTGATATAAGACCTTGGGGTCTTTCAGAGAATGGCGGGTATTGGTTTTTCCAATTGTAGAGGTCACTAGTAGAGAAAGGGACATATGCCATAAAAGGCCGGGCTCCCATTCCACCCATATCAAACCCTGGGACCTGTCCTAAAGGGAGAACTGCTGGCATCTGCATCTCTGGTTTTTCTGAGAATGAATCTGGGCTTGTCAGTTGACTGGGACCTGTCAGCTCTCCTGAGGATAGATGGGGAATCGGAGGATAGATGGACTGATAGGGGGACCCGCTCCTAGTGTGTGATGGGCCGAGAGCCTCCTGAGTCCCTTGTTTTTGCCCAGGCACATGGTAAGGTGGGGGAATGTCATCATCCTCCGGAGGACTCTGGAGGACTGGGGGTTTGGCTTTAGGAGTTTCCTGTAGAGATAAAATATGAGAAGAGTTATCATTTCTCTGGGCCTTCCTCATCCATGATGGTTGTTGCATTACCAGGAGGTACCAGGCTGTAATATACAGGATCTGGTCCAGATGACAGTGACAGATGAACTGGTGGACTCCCTCCACTACAGTGGGATTGAAAGTTCCCTCTGATGGTCAGCTGAAATTAGGAAATGTGGGCCATTCGAGAGAGCAAAAGGTGGTTAGTTTACCCTTGTTCACCTGGTCACCCATGTCCTGTGCCACTTTCTGGAAATCCTTGAAGTGGCACAAGACCAGCTGCAGAGGGGTGTCAGGCTGAGAACATTGTTGTCCCATGATGTTGACAACAATGACAGATGCAGCAGTGATGATCACCAAGCACAAAAAGACAAGGACAAGGACTAAACACAGAGACTCGACTGCCCGAGGGCAAAACAGGAGATCCCAATGATGTTCAGCTTTCCTGAGGGTCCCTACAGGAGTGCACTTAAACAGAAATCAGGAACCTGACTTACCTCTCTGAGAGCTCTCAGGGGCATTGTGAGTCTGCCAGAGACACAGGCCCAAGTGAACCTGGAGAATTCATAGGGACACAGCCCCACAAGACCTGTTGGTTGAAATGGGTGCAATTTAAGCACTCAGGAAGCCTGGACAAGCCCCTAGATGAAGTAGGGTCTGAGCAATTAAATGACAGCCCACCAACTCAAATTAACACAGGAGAGGTTTATTAGTCAGGATTCTGCTGGCCAGCGGCTGCTTACAGGGAACTAGTTCCAAGCAAGGACCCCGAGCTGCAACACAGAGCTGTCTTATGTAGTTTAGATTTACATCCTGGCAAGCTAAAGATAGAACTTGGGACTTCCCAGGGCTCTTATTGCAACATTCTGGAGGTGTGGGCAAGCAAGCAAGTTTACAGAAGCAGATGTAGCTGGTCATGTAGGTGTGGCGGATAAGGGTACAATTAATTGCATAATATCTGCAGAGAAAGTTTCCAGGGAAGGAGTAATGCCTGCCTCAAGGTTAGAGCTATTCCTATTTTTCCCTCTTACACTTCTTTCTTTGTTCTCTTTGTTCCTTCTTACAATAGGTCCTAATGGTGACTTTAGTATGAAAGTTCCACCCCAGTGTCCACTAAGAGTTTAACTGGGTGGGCCCCAATAGCTGTAGTTACCATAGGCTCTTGAGGGCCCAAGGAGAAAGAACCTTGGCCCCTTCAGTCTGAATCATTTTCTGCCCCTCCAGCTGAGAGCAGGGCCAGAATGGGCTTAGGGTCTGGGTCTTGGTTTTTCTGTGGAGGAGGGTGATAGGGACAATCTTTGACCCAATGTCCAAGCTCCTTACAATAAGCACACTGGCTCTTTGCTAACTTAATACATTCAGGTTTTTGATGCTTTTGACCTTTTTGGTTATCAGATTTTGGCACGGAGGCGTGAAACCAGTTTCTGGGACCCTGAAGGCCATCACTAGAATTTGACCTGTCTTCCTGCAGCTTTGTCAGCTGCCTGTACTGCTTGTTTCTGTTTCTCAGCATTTTGGTTATTGTAAACTTTTTGAGCTACTTCAAGCAGCTGAGAAATGATCATTCTTGCAAAGCCTTCTAACTTCTGTAATTTTTTTTGAATATCAGTAGCCGCCTGTGCCACAAACGCCAAATTGATGGCCTGAGCATTCTTGGGAGCTGGGGGGTCAAAAGAGGTGTAGGCTTGAAACACCTCTTGGAGACATTTAAAGAATGCCCCCAGGGACTCCCAGGTACCTGGAGAACCTCAGTAGTTTTAGACAAATTAATGGGTTTTTGGGTTGCCCCCTTTAAGCCTGCTAATAGAGTCTGGTGATATATATTTAGTGCTCTAGACCCGGCCGAGGTGTTAGGGTCCCAATGTGGGTGGGTAGGAGGAAAATCTCTGTCCAGAATGTTTTGATTTTCCTCCTGTGTGCCCCCTATAGCGTCCAGAATGGACTTTCTAGCTTCAGATCTAATGCGCTCTCACTCCTCAGCAGTAAACAAAGTGACTAAAAGTTGTTGACAGTCATCCCACATGGGACAGTGAATATACATAATAGATTCTATTAACAAAATAAGTGCCTGTGGCCTAACAGAGAAAGAAGGGTTTGGGTGCTTCCCATTGTATAAATCAGAAGAAGAAAAAGGAGTATACACCATAAATACTCCTCCTGCCTGATCCCCTGATGCTGACGGGACCTCCAGGAGGGGAAGAATTGGAATCGGATCAGCACGAGACCTAAGTCAGGCCACCACAGGCAGAGAAGACACAAATGGTTTAGAACTTGAGGCAGCCTCAGCCATACCTGATGTTGGAGATGGCTGGGGACAATCAGGAGCTGTGGAGGTAACAGTGGGTGATGAAGTCTGAGGACTATATGGCAGAGGGCAGAAGAGGACTGGATCCTCAAGAGGATCCTCACTAGAGGATGGTAGAATAGGATACGACATGCAGGAGGGAAGAGGAACTGGACACAGTGGGACCTTGGGTTCCTGGAGGAGCAGCGTAGATAGAGTGGAGTTATAATGAAGCTTAACCTGTTCTGGTCATTTATGGGAGGAAATGATCAGAACTTGACTAGAAGTTTCAAGAGAACATGCCATTAACCAAGGGGGTGGGTTCTGGACCAAACTTAGCCACTGGTCTATATAAGGGAACTGGTCTGGATGACCAGGTTTCCCTGTGATTATTTTCCAGACATCCTTGGTGATGTTAATGTCTAGAGACCCTTTAGAAGGCCAGCCAATATGAAAAGTAGGCCGGTCTATCTGACAGAGTTTGGATTATGGCAGACATCATAATCCTTAGCAAAGGCAACAGAAAGGTTCTTTAACATACAGTCTAAAGTACTAACTTGTTTTGAATTCTTTGAACCCATGACACACAATGAACAAAATGGCATGCAAACAAGTAACAGACAAAAATTAAAACAAATTACAGATCCCTGGAACACCTCAGGGCAGAGAACAGGGACTCTATTCAGTCAACATCTTGGCTTAGTGAATAGTGTCTGAAGGGTAACCTCGTCAGACCATAATTTCCTTGATCAGAAATAAAAACAGAAAAACTATGGTATCAGGCAATCAAAAATACTCTTACCTCCTAGGAGACAGCAGACAGACTCCAATTCTTTTGACGTGTAGCTGCCAGCAGTCGTTCTGAGCCTCTCAGAGCCAGGTGACAGGCTAAGGGATCCTGAGGTTTCAGGTGGTGCCTCTCAAGCACCTCTCCTCCCAGCCTGGGAGGACTGGAGCGAGGCAGTGGCTTGTGCTGGCAGACAATAAATTTTCTCACTGCGGCCTCCAAATGTTATTACCGAGTAAGCGAGAAGAAGCTATGCCAGCAAGTTGATTTTAATTAATTATTAATTTATTAACACGCAGGTCAAGAGTAGGAATGAAAACTCTTGACAAATTTGGTGCAGTTTGTGACAAGCTTTTACAGGTAAAATTTTCAGCATTGGCTACATAGCAACTTAGTGACCATAGTAACTATTAACTAACAACTTGGTAACCAAAATGGGAACTTCAATCATTAGGGAGCTTTGATTAATTTCATATCAGGTAGGTGTAGCCAGTGCCCAGAAAGTCCCTGGAGCTCTGCCAGTAAGATATAGTTTAAGGTAGTTACATAGAGACAAGGAATAAGAATTATTATACAATGGAGTTACCTTGGTTAGGTCACTAACAGAATATTAGAACAAACTATGAAAATGTCAAAGCATAACATTTGATTTCATTTAACAAAGCATACAACCACATGGAACTTATGGAAAAGGTGTTCTGTAATGGTCACCAGGCAATGGTCAGCATAACCTGCCCAAAGGAGACAAAGCTGGGGGTCTGTGGTCATGGGAACACTACTGTAATCACATGTAGGCATTAACTAAGACGAAAGTTTTAAACAAAATGAAATAAGCTGGTTAATATTATTATTTTGCTAGCAAATTAATTTTATTAACTGATTTAGCTTATTTCACACTGATTACCAGTGGGCAACATGTCTCTTGCACAGGAAGAGAAAAATGATGTTTTAAATTGTTGTTTGCTTCGTAAAACCATAAATGTAATTAAATACATCAACAGATGTCAAAACAAAAACCATATGATCATACCATTAGATGCAGAAAAAGCTTTTGATAAAATCCAGCACCCCTTCTTGATAAAAACCCTTGAACATCTAGGCATACGGGGAACATACCTCAAAATAGTAAAAGCCATCTATGAGAAACCCACAGCCAGCATACTCTTAAATGGACAAAAATTGGAACCAATTCCCCTGAAAACTGGAACTAGACAAGGAGGCCCACTCTCTCCCCTCCTGTTCAACATAGTATTGGAAGTCCTGGCTAGAGCAATCAGAGAAGAGGAGGCAATCAGAGGTATTCAAATAGGAAAAGAGGAAGTCAAGTTATCTCTCTATGCAGATGAATGATGGTGTACCTTGAAAACCCAAGAGAATCTGTCAAAGGCTCCTTACATTGATAAAGCCTTTGGCAAATCTCAGGATACAAAATAAATGTACAAAAGACAATCGCATTTCTCTACACCAATAATAAACAAACAGAAACCCAAATAAAAAACACAATTCCATTCACAATAGCCACAAAAAAAATGAAATACCTTGGCATCTTCCTACCAGAGACGTGAAAGACCTTTACAATGAAAATTACAAAACACTGCTCAAAGAAATCAAAGCGACAGAACAAGTGGAAAAATATCCCATGCTCATGGATCGGAAGAATCAACATTGTGAAGATGTCCATCTTACCTAATGCAATCTACAAATTCAATGCAATACCCATTAAATTACCAACAACATTCTTCTCAGACCTAGAAAAAACAACACAGGAATTCATATGGAAACACAAACGTCCAAGAATAGCCAGAACAATCCTCAGTAAAAAAAACAAAGCAGGTGGTATCACAATACCAGACTTCAAACTTTACTATAAAGCTACAATCATCAAAACAGCTTGGTAT
>NW_007232494.1:41290-47271 GCF_000164805.1 Carlito syrichta
CTTAACTGTACCCCACAAAACTATAATAAAAATACTGATTAATTATTAAAAAAAAAAATTGTTGTTTGCTAAAAGTGCTTCATTTTGTAACCTCATGAAATAACTATAACACTCTACACCCTAGGGTGCAAATCAGGTTTCTATATGGGAATGTGTTTTCTCCACATAGCTTCCATAGGAAGAAGGACATTCTTTCTGTACTTCTACAAAAATTGACCTGGCAACTTTGTTTGGGTTTTCACATATTTCAATCCCTGAAACAGTGTAATATGTAGTCTTAAATACTATGGGTATGCCTACATTAATTCCAAGAGTGAAATAATCTAGAACTTTAAGCTGCAGTTAAAGGGCATAAGCTTTTACTCTTCATGGATCCTTGAGTGTATATTCATCCCTTCTGACTTCTTCACCTTTGACCTAGATTCAACTTCCTGAGGTAAGTAGGAAACTGCCTCCAATTAAGCCCAGAAGTAGGTAGCATGCAGGCATTTCTCCTTTCTTTTGCCCAGTGAATTACCCTACTGGTAAGGGTACTTCAGAGCAGGTTTTTGACTTTGCTTATCTCTCCCCATGCCCTGTTCCCTGAACTGACACAAATGATCACACCACATTGCATTATTTATTATGCAAAGAGTCTTTGAACTTTCATATTTGTGTTGTCTTTTTAACATTACTGGGAACATCTAAAGGTTTTATTTCAGCTTCCTTCAAAGGCAATTTGGCAATATCCTTTCTTTGTGAAAGTGTTGTACTTACTTCCACATAAATAAATAGATAGATATATTAATTAATTAATTAAATAATTAAAAGGTGTGGTGTTAGACTCGGTAAGTTATACTGTGAACTGTTTCAAGGTGTGTATCCATCTGCTACCCGTCATTGGCAAATGAAGGAAAAACCTAGAGAGTTTAATTTTGTTTCACTACTCATTAAAAAAATCCTGATATCTGCTTTGCCAAACTCTTACCTGATAACCACTGGGCAACACATCTATTGGATAGGAACAGAAAAACTATGTTTTTAATTGCTGGTTGCTAAAAGTCTTCCTTTTGTGACTCCATGAGAGAATCATAATACTCTAGACCCTAGCATACAAACCATGTTTCCATATAGGATGTGTCCTCTCCTAGCTTCCATAGGGAGGATCTTCTCTTTACTTTTACAAAAATTGTCCTAGCAACTTTGTTAGGACATTCACATATTTCAATCTCTGAAACAATGCTATATATAGTCTTCAATACTATTGGCTTGCCTAAATTAATTCCAGGCATGAAATAATCTAGAGCCTTTTCAACTCTTCATGGAGCCTTGACCCTAATTTTGTCCCTTATGAATTTCTCATCTATGACTTAGATTCAGCCCCCTAAGGTAATTAGGAAACAATATCCAATTAAGTCAAGAAGTAGGTAGCACTCTGGTGTTTTGTTTTGTTTCCTTTGCCCAGTGAAGCACTCTTCTGGCAAGGGAAGAGTTTTGTTGAGGGAACAGGTTTTGTTTTTGCTGGTCTCTCCCCATGCTTTGTTTCCTGAACTGACACAAATGATCACACCACATTCATTATGTATTATGCCAAGAGTCTTCCAACATGCATGTTTGTGTTGTCTTTTTAACATCACTGAGAATTTCTAAGGTTTTCTTTCCAGTTCCTTCAAAGGCAATTTGGCAATCTCCTTTCTTTGTGAAAGTGTTTTACTTACTTTCAAATGCATAAATAGATAAATAAATAAATAAATGAGTAGAGTGTGCTGTTAGATTCAGTAGGTTATGCTGGAACTGTTTCAATGGGTGGATTCATCTGCTACCTGTCATCACTAAATGAAGGAAAAGCCTGGTGAGTTTAATTTTTTTCACTTTGCATTAATGATTTTCTGATATCTGCTTTGCTAACTCCTACCTAGAGTACAACTTCACATGTAATGTGGAAGCCTTTAGCAGGTTAGCATCAATGTAGTTTTGCAGGTGACTTGGCCCCTCTATGGTGAATGCACTGATTACCACGAGGCAACTTGTCTCTCAGACAGGAAAAGAAAAACTTCATTTTAACTTGCTTGTTGCTAATAGTACCTTTGTGAACCCCTTGAAATAATCATAACACTCTAGATCCTAGATTACAGTGTTTCATAAGAGACTGCATTCTCTCCTCCTCACTTCCATAGGGAGAAGAAACTTCTCTTTGTACTTTTACAAATATTGACCTAGCAACTTAGTTTGGAGTTTCCCATATTTAATTCCTGAAACAATGCAATGTGCAGTCTTAAATAATATGGGTTTGCCTAGATTAATTCCAGTAGTGAAACAATCTGGAGCCCTAATCTGCAGTTAGAGTAAAGGGCATACGTTTTTAACTCTTCTTGGAGTCTTGAGCCTATCTTCCTCCTTTCTGACTTTTTCACCTTTGACTTAGATTCAGCCTTCAGAGGTAATATAGGAAACAGCCTCCAATTATGCCCAGAAGTAGGTGGCACACAAGAGATTCTCCTTAAGCCTAATGATCCCTATTGCCCAGTGAAGCACTCTTATGGCAAGCATACTCCAGAGCAGGTTTTAGACTTTGCTGATCTCCCACCATGATTTGTTCCCTGAACTGACACAAATGATCACAACACATTGTTATTTATTATGCAAAGAGTCTTCCCTCATGTACATTTGTGTTTTCCCTTTAATATTACTAGGAATATTTATTGTTTTCTTTCAGCTTCCTTCAAAGGCAATTTGTCAATCTCCTTTGTGAAAGTGTTTTACTTTCTTCCAAATAACTAAAGAGACAAATAAATGAAAAATGAGTGTGTGTCATTAAACTCAGTAGGTTATATTGCTAACTGTTTGAATAGGTGGATCTATTTGCCACTTGTTGATGGAAAATGAAGAAAAAAATCTATCAGATTATTTTATTTTTTCTCGCTATGCTTTAAAGATATCCTGATATCCACTGTGCCAAACTCTTACCTAGCTGAAGCTACACAGATAACGTGTAAGCCTTTGGCAGGTTACTATCTATAGAGATTTTTTATGTGATTTTGTCTTTCTCTGATTACTACTGGACAGCACATTTCTTTGACAGGAAGAGAAAAACTACTTTTTAAATTGCTGGTGGCTAATAGTGCTTCTTTTGTGGCTCCATGAAATAATCATAGCACTCTAACCCCTGAGACATAAGCCATGTTTCCATATGAGAATGTGTTCTCTCCACATAGTTCCTTTATGTACTTTTACAAAAATTGATATAGTAATTTTCTTTGGGTTTTCACATGTTTTAATCCCTGAAACAATGGCATGTGTAGTATTCATTAATCTAGGTTTGCCTAAATTAATTCCAGCAGTGAAGTAATCTAAAACCTAAACTGCAGTTAGAGTAAAGAGCATGAGGTTTTTTTTTTTTTTGTTTTGTTTTTTAATTTATTTTAAATATGTGGAGTACAATTCAGGGTTAGATACACAAATGTCCATTATGCAGGTATTCTTGCTGATGAGGTGTGTCCACCCTCCCTGGCAGTTTCTCACTACTGTCAATTCTACCCCTTCCCTCCCCTGGGAGTTTTCCACTCCTGCCAATCCCTTTCAGTTGTTTAAGGTCTGCTTATGAGTCAGAACATGTGATACTCAGGTCTTTGTTGCTGTTATAGATCACTCAGTATCATAGACTCTAAGTAAATCAAGTTGCTGCGAAGTTCATAATTTGTCCTTCTTTATGGCTGTATAATATTCCATCATGTATATGTACCATATTTTGTTTATACAGTCTTCTTTAGATGGGCAGCACAGTTGATTCCAGGCTTTTGTTATTGTAAACAATGCTGCAATAAACATGCGTGTGCAGGAATCTTTTTCATAGAGTGATTTGAGTTCCTCTGGGTATATTCCAAGTAGGGAGATTGTGGGATCATATGGAAGGTCAATTTTTAGATCTTTTAGAAATCACCACACAGTTTACCCAGAGGCTGTACTAGTTTACACTCCCACCAACAGTGTAGAAGTGTTCCCTTTTTACTGCATCCTGCCCAGCATCTGTTTTTTTGTGAGTCATTGATAATGACCATCCTGACTGGAGTTAGGTGGTATCTCAGTGTGGTCTTAATTTGCATTTCTTTGATGACTCGTGAGGCTGAGCATTTTCTCATGTATCTGTTGGCTGATCATTTGTCTTCTTTTGAGAAGTGTCTGTACATATCTTTTGTCCACTTTGTAATGGGGCTTTTTTTTTTTTTTTTTTTGGTACATTTTTGTTCCTTGTAGGTTCTAGATGTTAGGGCCTTTGTCAGATATACAGTTGGCAAATATTTTTTCCCAGTCTGTGGGCTGTCTCCCTGCTCTCTTTATGGTTTCTTTGGCTTTGTAGAAGTTTGTCAGTTTGATAATTTTGTCTATCTTCTCTCTTATGGGCATGGGCAGTTGGGGTTTTTGATCAGAAACTGGTTGCCAGTGCCAACTTCCATAAGGGTGTCTCTTGCATTTTCTAAGGTTCTTAAGTTTGAGGTTTCACATTTATGTCTATGATCCATTTAGAGTTGATTTTTGAGTGTGGTGATATGTTGGAATCTTATTTTAATCTTCTGTATGAAGTCAGCCAGTTTTCTCAGCACCATTTTCTCATAAATAGATTCTCCTCTCCCCAGGGGTTGGTAGTGGAGGCTTTGTTGAAGATGAGTTGATTGAGAAATTGAAGTTTTGCTTCTGGAATCTCTATCCTGTTCCATTGGTCTAAATGCCCGTTCTTGTACCAATACCAGGTTTTTTATTATTATTATAACTTTATAATAAAGCTTAAAGTCTGGAAGTGTGATACTGTCTGCTTTTTTTTTTCTTCTAAGAACTGTTTTGACTATTCATGGTTGCTTATGTTTCCATGTGAATTTCTGCATTGCCCTTTCCAGGTCTGAGAAGAAAACTGCTGGTAACTTATTGGGTTTTGTGTTAAATCTGGAGATTGCCTGGGGTAAGATGGATATCTTAACAATGTTGATTCTTCCAATCCATGAGCATGGAATTTTTTTATTTGTTTGTGTCATCTTTGATTTCTTTGAGCAGTGGTTTGTAGTTTTTGTTGTAAAGGTCTTTGGCTTCTCTTGTTAGGAAGATGTCAAGGTATTTCTTCAATTTTTATGTGGTTATTGTGAACGGGAATGTGCTTTTTAAAATCAATATTATTTATTATGATATTGTGGGGTACAGTTAAGAATTAGGTATACAAATACATTTCATTCAGGCACCCTGTTGATAAGAGGTGTTTCCCCATCCCGAGACAGATATTTGCTACCGTTAATCCCATCTCCCTCCCCTCACATAGTTTCTCATTACTGTCAGTCATTTTCTTATAGCATTACATTAGATGTTCAAGGTCCATTATATGAGTGAGAACATGTGATACTCGGATCTTTGTTTCTGTGAGAGGTCACTCAGCATTATAGACTCTAGTTCCATCCAGGATGCTGCGAAATTCATGATTTTGTTCTTTTTTATGGCTGTGAAGTATTCCATCATGTATATGTACCACATTTTTTTAATCCAGTCCTCTTTTGATGGGCAGCATGGTTGCTTCCAGGTTCTTTCTATTGTGAACAATGCTGCGATAAACATACGTGTCCAGGTATCTTTTTTATAGAGGGATTTGAGTTCTTCAGGATATATTCCCAGTAGGGGGATTGCAGGGTCATATGGGAGGTTGATATTTAGAGCTTTTAGGAATCACCACACTGCTTTCCACAGAGGTTGCACTAGTTTACACTCCCACCAACAGTGGAGAAGTGTTCCCTTTTTGCCACACCCTCTCCAGCAGCTGTTATTTTTTGAGTTGTTGATAATTGCCATTCTGACTGGAGTTAGGTGGTATCTCAGTGTGGTTTTGATTTGCATCTCCCTGATGATTAGTGAGGTTGAACATTTCTTCATGTGTCTGTTGGCTGCTCGGATGTCTTCCTTTGAGAAGTGTCTGTTTCATATCTATTGCCCATTTTATAATGGGGTTATTTGTTTTTTTTCTTTTC
>NW_007232494.1:47291-51901 GCF_000164805.1 Carlito syrichta
TTCCCAAATGTTAAGCCTTTGTCAGACCTGGTGTTGGCAAATACTTTATCCCAGTCTGTAGGCTGTCTCCCTGCTCTCTTGATGGTTTCTTTGGCTTTGCAGAAGCTTGTCAGTTTAATAAGGTCCCACTTGTCTATCTTCTCTCTTATAACCTGTGGGTTTCGGGTTTTGTTTAGGATTTGGATGCCAGTTCCGATTTCCATGAGGGTATGACCTTCATTTTCTTATGGTTTGAGGTTTTACATTTAGGTCTCTGATCCATTTGGAGTTAACCTTTGTGCATGGGGATGGATAGGGGACCTGTTTCAATCTTCTGCATGTGGTCAACCAGTTTTCCCAGCACCATTTACTGAATAGGTTCTCCTCTCCCCGGTGGTAGGTGGTGGAGGCTTTGTCGAAGATGAGTTGGTTGAGAAATTGCGGTTTTGCTTCTGGAATCTCAATTCTATTCCATTGATCTATATTCCTGTTCCTGTACCAATACCAAGCTGTTTTGATGATTGTAGCTTTATGGTAAAGTTTGAAGTCTGGTAATGTGATACCACCTGCTTTTTAAAATTTTTTTTTCCTGAGGATTGTTCTGGCTATTCTTGGACGTTTGTGTTTCCATATGAATTCCTGTGTTGTGTTTTCTAGGTCTGAGAAGAATGTTGCTGGTAATTTGATGGGTATTGCATTGGATTTGTAGATTGCCTTAGGTAAGATGACATCTTCACAATGTTGATTCTTCCAATCCATGAGCATGGGATATTTTTCCACTTGTTTGTGTTATCTTTGATTTCTTTGAGCAGTGTTTTGTAGTTTTCATTGTAAAGGTCTTTCACGTCTGTGGTTAGGAAGATGCCAAGGTATTTCATTTTTTTTGTGGCTATTGTGAATGGAATTGTGATTTTTATTTGGGTTTCTGCTTGTTTATTATTGGTGTAAAGAAATGCGATTGTCTTTTGCACGTTTATTTTGTGTCTTGAGAGTTTACCAAAAGCCTTTACAAGTGTAAGGAGGTTTTTGACAGATAATCTTGGGTTTTCAAGGTACACAATCATATCATCTGCAAAGAGATAACTTGACTTTGTCTTTTCCTATTTGGATATCCCTGATTGCCTTCTCTTCTCTGATTGTTTGAGCCAGGCTTCCAATACTATGTTGAACAGGAGGGGTGAGAGTGGGCATCCTTGTCTCGTTCCAGTTTTCAGGGGAAATGGTTCTAATTTTTGTCCATTTAGGAGTATGCTGGCTGTGGGTTTCTCATAGATGGCTTTTACTATTTTGAGGTATGTTCCCCGTATGCCTAGATGTTCAAGGGTTTTTATCAAGAAGGGGTGCTGGATTTTATCAAAAGCTTTTTCTGCATCTACTGGTATTATCATGTGGTTTTTGTTTTGACATCTGTTGATGTATTTAATTACATTTATGGTTTTACGAATGTTGAACCAGCCTTACATCCCAGGGATGAAGCCTATTTGGTCATGGTGGATGATTTTTGAGATGTATTGTTGAATCCAGTTTCCTAGGATCTTGTTGAGAATTTTAGCATCTATGTTCATCAAAGATATTGGCCTGTAGTTCTCTTTCTTTGTTGGATCTTTACGTGGCTTGGGTATCAATGTGATGTTGGCTTCGTAAAATGATTTGGGGAGAGTTCCATCTTTCTTAATCACCTGGAATACCTTCAGTAGTATTGGTATCATCTCCTCCTTGAATGTCTTATAGAATTCTGCTGGAAAGCCATCTGGACCAGGGCTTTTTTGTGGTAGGTAGTTTCCTTTTTACATAGTCGATTTCCTTGATTATTATTGGTCTATTTAGGGTCTCAATTTCTTCTTATTCCAACCTAGGTAGGTTGTGTGATGTCAGAAAGTCCTCCATTTCCTTAAGGTTTTCAAGTTTGTTTCCATATAAGTGTACATAGTAGTCTCCAATGATCTTTTGTATTTCTTCAGGATCACATGTGACTTCATCTTTTGTGTTTCTGATTGTGCTTATTTGGGTTTTTTCTTGGTCAGTCTAGCTAGGGGACCATCAATCTTGTTTATCCTTTTGAAGAAACAGCTTTTGGTTTCACTGATTTTTTGTATTATATTTTTTTCTTCTATGTCCTGGATTTGGGCTTTTATTTTGGTGATCTGGATTCTTCTGCTGAAATTAGGGTTTTTGTGGTCTTGCTTTTTCAGCTTCTTTAGGTGGCTTGTTAGGCTGTTAATTTGTGTTCCTTCCATTTTCTTCTTGTGTGTTTGTAGGAATATAAATTCCCCGCTTACTACAGCTTTTAAGGCATCCCAGAGATTTTGGTAAGATGTTTCTTCATTTTCATATGTTTCCAGGTACCTTTTGATCTCTGTTTTGATTTCATCATTGGCCCAGGGGTTGTTTAGCATCATGCTGTTTAGTGTTCAGTTCTTTGTGGGTTTTGGGGGGACCTTGTTGGTGTCAATGTTTATTTTTATTCCACTGTGGTTCAAGAAGGTGCATGGTAGAATTTTGGTCTTTTAAATTTGCTTATGTTTGATTTATGGCCAATTATTTGGTCATTCTTAGAATATGTTCCATGCGGTGATGAGTACAATGTATATTCTGTGGTCTTTGGATGGAGTGTTCTGTAGTATCAATTAAGTCCATTTGGTCCAAAGTCACATTGAGGTTCTGGATCTCCTTGCTGATTTTTTGCCCTGATGATCTGTCTAGGGTTGTGAGTGGGGTATTAAAGTCCCCAGTTATGATGGTGCTAGAGTTAATATCTTTCTTTAGTTTTCCAAGAAGTTGCTTTATGAAAGTTGGTGCACCTATGTTGTGTGCATATATGTTTAGGATAGATATTTCTTATTGATGGATTGAGCCTTTTATCATTATGTAGTGGCCTTCTGTATCTTTTTTTTTCATTAATCAGTATTTTTTATCATGGTTTTGTGGGGTACAGTTAAGGGTTAGGTATACAATTATGTTTCATTCAGGCACCCTGTTGATAAGAGGTGTTTTCCCATCCCCCGACAGATATTTGCTACTGTTAATCTCACCCCCCTCCCCCCATAGTTTGCCAGTACCGTCAGTCATTTTCTTATAGTATTGCATTGGATGTTCAAGGTCCATTATATGAGTGAGAACATGTGATATTCGGATCTTTGTTTCTGTGAGAGGTCACTCAGTATTATACACTCTAGTTCCATCCAGATTGCAGCGAAATTCATGATTTTGTTCTTTTTTATGGCTGCGCAGTATTCCATCATGTATATGTACCACATTTACTTAATCCAGTCCTCTTTTGATGGGCAGCATGGTTGTTTCCAGGTTCTTGCTATTGTGAACAATGCTGCGATAAACATATGTGTGCAGGTATCTTTTTTATAGAGTGATTTGTGTTCTTCAGGGTATATTCCCAGTAGGGGGATTTCAGGGTCATATGGAAGGTCAATTTTTAGAGCTTTTAGGAATCACCACACTGCTTTCCACAGAGGTTGCACTAGTTTACACTCCCACCAACAGTGTGGAAGTGTTCCCTTTTCACCACACCCTCTCCAGCAGCTGTTATTTTTTGAGTTGTTGATAATTGCCGTTCTGACTGGAGTTAGGTGGTATCTCAGTGTGGTTTGGATTTGCATCTCCCTGAGGATTAGTGAGGTTGAGCATTTCTTCATGTGTTTGTTGGCTGCTCGAATGTCTTCTTTTGTGAAGTGTCTGTTCATGTCTTTTGCCCATTTTAAAATGGGGTTTTTGTTTTCTTCTTTTCAGTACGTTTCAGTTCCTTGTAGATCCAGGATGTTAAGCCTTTGTCAGACCTAGAGTTGGCAAATACTTTTTCCCAGTCTGTAGGCTGTCTCCCTGCTCTCTTGATGGTTTCTTTGACTTTGCAGAAGCTTGTCAGTTTAATAAGGTCCCATTTGTCTATCATCTCTCTTAAGTCCTGTGGGTTTCAGGTTTTGTACAGGAATTGGATGCCAGTTCCGATTTCCATGAGAGTATTTCCTTCCTTTTCTAAGGTTCTTATGGTTTGAGGTTTTACATTTAGGTCTCTGATCCATTTGGAGTTAACCTTTGTGCATGGGGATAGATAGGGGTCCTGTTTCAATCTTCTGCATGTGGTCAGCCAATTTTCCCAGCACCATTTACTGAATAGGTTCTCCTCTCCCCAGGAGAGGTAGGTGGTGGGGGCTTTGTCGAAGATGAGTTGGTTGAGAAATTGAGGTTTTGCTTCTGGAATCTCAATTCTGTTCCATTGATCTATATGCCTGTTCCTGTACCAATACCAACCTGTTTTGATGATTATAGCTTTATAGTAAAGTTTGAAATCTGGTATTGTGATACCACCTGCTTTGTTTTTTTTGCTGAGGATTGTTCTGACTATTCTTGGACGTTTGTGTTTCCATATGAATTCCTGTGTTGTTTTTTCTAGGTCTGAGAAGAATGTTGTTGATAATTTAATGGGTATTGCATTGAATTTGTAGATTGCCTTAGGTAAGATGGACATCTTCACAATGTTGATTCTTCCGATCCATGAGCATGGGATATTTTTCCACTTGTTCATGTCAGTTTTGATTTCTTTGAGCAGTGTTTTGTAATTTTCATTGTAAAGGTCTTTCACGTCTCTGGTTAGGAAGATGCCAAGGTATGTCACTGTT
>NW_007232495.1:0-39171 GCF_000164805.1 Carlito syrichta
GAAAGATCGAACTCTCCCCAAATCATTTTACAAAGCTAACATCACATTGATACCCAAGCCAGGTAAAGATCCAACAAAGAAAAAAAAA
The DNA here is from genome assembly GCF_000164805.1 of Carlito syrichta. Taxonomy (NCBI): domain Eukaryota; kingdom Metazoa; phylum Chordata; class Mammalia; order Primates; family Tarsiidae; genus Carlito; species Carlito syrichta. Next base: position 89 of record NW_007232495.1, read on the forward strand.
CTCCGTCTGGGCAGCAAGACCTCATCTCTATAATAAATCAAAAAATCAGCTGGGCATGGTAGCACATGCCTGTAATTCTGGCTACCCAGAAGGCTGACGCGGAAGGATCGCCGGAGCCCAGCCGGTGAGGCTGCAGTGACTGGGAGCGGCCACTGCACTCCAGTCTGGGTGACCAAGTGAGACTTCAACTTAAAAAAAAGAAAACTAAGCCAATATATTTGATGAACATAGATGCTAAAATTCTCAACAAGATCCTAGTGAACCGGATTCAACAATACATCTCAAAAATCATCCATCATGACCAAGTGGCCTTCATCCCTGGAATGCAAGGCTGGTTCAACATTCATAAAACCATAAATGTAATTAAATACATCAACAGATGTCAAAACAAAAATCACATGATTATATCATTAGATACAGAAAAAGCTTTTGATAAAATCTAGCACCCCTTCTTGATAAAAACCCTCGAACAGCTAGGCATACGGGGAACATAACCTCAAAATAGTAAAAGCTATCTATGAGAAACCCACAGCAAGCATACTCCTAAATGGATAAAAACTGGAACCATTTCCCCTGAAAACTGGAACAAGACAAGGATGCTCACTCTCACCTCTCCTGTTCAACATAGTATTGGAAGTCCTGGCTAGAGCAATCAGAGAAGAGAAGGCAATCAGAGGCATTCAAATGGGAAAAGAGGAAGTCAAGCTATGTCTCTTTGCAGATGACATGATTGTGTACCTTGAAAACCCAAGTGAATCTGTCAAAAACCTCCTTACACTGACAAAGGACTTTGGCAAAGTCTCAGGATATAAAATAAATGTGCAAAAGACAATCATATTTCTTTACAGCAATAATAAACAAACAGAAACCCAATAAAAAACACAATCCCATTCACAATAGCCACAAAAAAAAAAAAAAGAAATACCTTGGCATCTTCCTAACCAGAAACGTGAAAGACCTTTACAATGAAAACTACAAAACACTGCTCAAAGAAATCAAAGATGACACAAACAGGTGGAGAAATATCCCATGCTCATGAATTGGAAGAATCAACATTGTGAAGATGTCCATCCTACCTAAGGCAATCTACAGATTCAGTGCAATACCCATCAAATTACCAGCAACATTCTTCTCAGACATAGAAAAAACAATACAGGAATTCATATGGAAACACAAATGACCAAGAATAGCCAGAACAATCCTCAGCAAAAAAAAACAAAGCAAGTGGTATCACATTACCAGACTTAAAACTTTACTATAAAGCTACAATAATCAAAACAGCTTGGTATTAGTACAGGAACAGGCGTATAGATCAATGGAATAGAACTGAGATTCCAGAAGCAAAACTTCAATTTCTCAACCAACTCATCTTCGACAAAGCCTCCACCACCTACCACTGGGGAGAGGAGAACCTATTCAGTAAATGGTGCTGGGAAAACTGGTTGACCACATGCAGAAGATTGAAACAGGACCCCTATCTATCCCCATACACAAAAATTAACTCTAAATGGATTAGAGACCTAAAAGTAAAACCTCAAACCATAAGAACCTTAGAAAATGCAGGACACACCCTTATGGAAATTGGAACTGGCATCCAATTCCTGAACAAAACCTCAAACCCACAGGCCATAAGAGATAAGATAGACAAGTGGGACCTCATTAAACTGACAAGCTTCTGCAAAGCCAAAGAAACCATCAAGAGAGCAGGGAGACAGCCTACAGACTGGGAAAAAGTACTTGCCAACTCCAGGTCTGACAAAGGCTTAACAACCTTGGATCTATAAGGAACTCAAACATGCTGAAAAAAAAAAAAAATAAACAATTCCATTATAAAATGGGCAAAAGATATGAACAAACATTTCTCAAAGGAAGACATCTGAGCAGCCGACAGACACATGAAAAAATGTTCAACCTCACTAATCATCAGGGAGATGCAAATCAAAACCACAGTGAGGTACCACCTAACTCCAGTCAGAATGGCAATTATTAATAACTCAAAAAATAACAGTTGCTGGAGAGGGTGTGGCAAAAAGGGAACACTTCTTCACTGTTGGTGGGAGTGCAAACTAGTGCAACCTCTGTGGAAAACAGTATGGCGATTCCTAAAAGTTCTAAATATTGACCTCCCATATGACCCTGCAATCCCCCTACTGGGAATATACCCTGAAGAACTCAAATCACTCTATAAAAAAGGTACCTGCACACATATGTTTATCGCAGCATTGTTCACAATAGCAAGAACCTGGAAGCAACCATGCTGTCCAGCAAAAGAGGACTGGATTAAAAAATGTGGTACATATATACAATGCAATACTATGCAGTCATAAAAAAGAACAAAATCACGTATTTCGCAGCAACCTGGATAGAACTAGAGTCTATAATACTGAGTGATCTCTCACGGAAACAAAGGTCTGAATATCACATTTTCTCACTTATGTAGTGGACCTTGAACACCCAACGTAATACTATAAGAAAATGATTGACAGTGGTGGGAAACTATGGGGGGGGAAGGGAGATGGGATCAATGGTAGTAAATACCTGTCTGGGAATGGGGAGACACCTCTTATCAACAAGGGTGCCTGAACGAAGCTTATTTGTATACCTAACACTTAACTGTACCCCACAATATCATAATAAAAAAATATTGATTAAAAAAAAAGAAAAAAAAGAAATATTGTGTCTATATGAGACTCTATTATTATTTATTAGAGAAACTTTAAAATACAAAGGAATAGAGTTAGGTTTTTGGTAATGGCATAGTAACTTCCTATAGATAGAAATTATAATCTGTGGAAATAATATGAAAACCAAATATGTGAAGATATTAGGGAGTGACCAAACGTAGGCAGAAACTACAGGAGATAGAACACTGAAAAGAAGGAAACCCCAGGGAAAGATGTACTCGTTGACACAGCTTTCTCTTGGAGGATACCCTGTAGTTAGAACAAAAATCAACACACTTGAGAGGAAGAGATGAGTATTTACTTCAGACTCTAGATAGAGTCTGTAAAATGTCCTCCCGAAAATCATAAGTTGTGACTTGTAGACAAGATAAAGTTAGTCAACAGAAGTAGACTCCAAGATCACTTGGGGAATAAAATATTAGAGAAAGAATTTAAAGTAGCCATTATAAACATATTCAAGGAGTTAAGGAAAAGATGGAAATAATGAGTGAAAAAGTAAGTAATTTTAGTAGAGGTTAACAATAAAAATATGAAGTAATAAAATAAAAGATTATGTAAATGAAGTAAATACGCCAGTCAAAAAGTAGAATTTACTAAATTCAAAAGCAACTACATACTGCCTGCGTAAGATGAACTTTAAAGATGCAGAGAGACAAAGTAAAAGGATAGAGAAGATATGTCCTGCAGATATAAGTAGAAAGAATAAGAATGGTTATATAAATGTCCAAGTGCACTTTAAAACATGGGGGATTATCATAAAGGTAAAAGAGTCAATTGATTAGGAAGATACAACATTAATTAATATGCATGAATCACAAACAAAGCTTCAAACTACAGCAAGCAAAAGCTGACAGAACTAGAGGAGAGAAATAGATAAATTTATCATTATCGTGGGAGAGCTTAGCACTTTCTATCAGTAGTTGATAGAATAATGAACACTCACTATGTTCATAGAAGTTGTAGACAACAGCAATTATCTTAACATCATTGATATTTATAGAATTGTACATCCAACAACTTTGGAATATATACTCTTTTCAAATACACAAGGAACTCATACCTAAACAGGTAATATGCTATAGTATAAGCCCCAGTAAATTAAAGAAAATAAATTTGCACAGTGTATGTTCTCTGGTCAACACAGACTTAATTGTAGACCAATGACACTAAGATATAGAAAATTCTCAAATATTTGTAAATTTAAAAACACATTTATAAATTTTCCATGGGTCAAAAAATGAATTGCCTAAAAATTTGAACAATTAGATTAGAATGAAAATAAAAAGATAAAATATCAAAATATGTGTGATATAACTGAAGCTATGCTTAGATAATACTGTATAGCATTACTTGTTTGTATTAGGGGACAAAAATACTTAAAAACATTCATCTAATTTTTACATTAAGAAACTAGAAAAAACAAAAAGATGTTTAACCCAAAAGAAGTAGAAGGAGAGAAATAATAAAAGTCAAGCATATTGAGAACGGACATTGATAAAGAAAATTCCATTGCTTTTTGATGGTCTAATTTAAATTGAAAAAAATTAAAAAGTTACAAATATCTTGTTTTAAACTGATTTTTTAAAATATTAGACATCTCAGGCAAGTTCTTGCCATTCTGTGGCACCTACTTGATGACTGACTTCTACAAGAGCCTGAAGAGAGGTTGATCTGTACTGTGGGTTAAAGGTGAACAGCTGGAACCAGTGGACAGAGCTCATGTTCCCTGTAGGGCCAGGAGCATAGACTAGTAGTAGACCCAGTCATAGAAAGGATGCAGAAGCACAAAGTTCTCTAAGTACTGGGGAGATTTCATGGTGGTGAAGTGGATGATTGAAAAAGTTGATGACTCATGCTTAGTTGTACATACAATGAGGCATTTAAAATGCATTTTATCAGGGGCTATTTCTATTGAAGATGGGGGAATTTTACTTAAAAATCGTCACAATACTTCAAGAGAAATCTTTAGTAAAAAAAGCAAGTAACTATGGTGATCACTGAGGATACAGAGCATGTTGATGGTGTTTGGTCATCTAGAAAACCTTTTTCTTTTCAACAATCTTAAGTGTATATGTGAAGATAACACCCATAGAGGGGAAAAAAAAAAATCTCTCAGGTAGCAAAACTGATAGGCATGTAAAAACAAAGTAGTGCTATACTGTTTGTGATTTTAAATCTGCTTCACAATTCTGCGTTATTCCAAAGCAACCTCATAGTCAATTTTTTTTAACAAGAATTATTTCCTCTATTTTTCGATCATTTTTGTCTCCTAGCCTTATCAAGTTCCAACCCTCTCAAGTAGTGAATTGTTTGGGGTGGTGTAATAAGAATTGAAATATTTTGATAAGAGCTGGAGATGTGAGAGCAGGGGTGGAGAGGATTTTCAATACAAGAGTTTCTGATTTTGCTTTCTGAAAGATTTTCAGAGACAGAAACAAACTAGACAAGATTTTCCAGTTTTTCTGCTCCTACTGCAATCCCTGGCACCAAGGTGGCAACAAAATTATCCATCCTTTGCTTATAAAATCGAATTCCAGGGACTATTGTGCCCGTCTTATCATCACATTTACCTTAGAAAGGACGAATATAGGTTAAAACTTTTTATTCAACATAAACTGGATTCAGAACAGTCTATACAGAATTTTTAAAAAGTTGGTTGAATAAATCAACATGATGGCTAAGTACCTACTTTGATTTTAAGCATGTCTAAAAATGTTTCTTTAATTATTCTTGATTTTTTGATAACTAGATAAATCAAAAAGATGTTCCAAAGAGTAACATAACACAGTGTTATTTCTTTCTTCTCAGATATATTTTTAATTTGTATCATTGATCTTTCAAATTATATCAAGAAACACCCTGCTTTTGACTTTCCAGTCATATACATTGAAATGTGATTTACTACCTCTTAGTTTCTTAGATGCGAGGAATTATATTGCTTGCATCTGAGAATATTTTAAGTGAAGTGCTAATAAAACCAGTTAAATCTCCCCAGGCCTAAGCAGTCATTAGTTATTCTATGCTTTCTGCAACTCTGATTTTTAATGAATTAATATGGTTTTGCTCTCCCGAAATAGTTTGGTATGCTAGAAAATGCTAGAAACTTTTGAGTGCTTTTAATATTATAAAATATGAGCATTCTTAAAAATAAAAACTCTGGGCAAGGTGGCTCACGCTTGTAATCCCAGCACTTTGGGAGGCAGAGGTGAGAGGATTGCCTGAGCCCAGAGGTTTGAGACCAGTTTGGGCAACCTGGCGAGACCTCGTCTCTACAATAAATAAAGAAAAATTAGCCAGGCATGGTAGTTCGCGACTATAGTTCCAGCTAATTGAAAAGCTAAGGCAGAAGGATCACCTGAGCCCAGCAGGTTGAGGCTGTGGTGGCAGTGAGAGTGGCACTATACTCCAGCCTGGGCGACAGAGTGAGACTCTGACTCAAAAATAAAAATAAAAACAATACAAGAACGTGGTTTTTAAAAATACAGAGACATAGTTATGTTACCTCCTTGCTGTTGGCATTAACATAAAACCTTTCTGGGATTAGTATAATATTCCTATTCTTGAGTCATTACTCTGACTTTCAGTAGCATCCAATATTGATTTTAAGATCTCGCTTATGGCTTTTTAGGCATTTCATGGTTTAAATATTCTATACCTTCCAGATTGATTACTTCTATATTATCTGTCACTTTTTTTATTGTCAGAGCAGGGGCTGCTTTCTGCTCTGTTGTCACAAATGGATTCCCATGAGGCTAACACTTTTCATGCATCTTGCCAACAGAAATTGCTACTTCTTGAAGTACGTAATTTGGAGCCTCTTACAGCTTTATAAAACATAGGTGCAACATTTATTCCACTGGATTTGGAATGCTCACTTATCTAAGGGTTTGTTCTTAGACTAACTAAAGTGATTCTGGAGAAGTTTTTGTAAACACTAGACACATTTGCTTACTGATAATAGCTTGCTTTTATCTTCTTTCCTTTCCTAAAATATGTCAAACAAACAGAGACATTTTCTGTAATTCAATAGCTGTTTAAATTGCATTCTCATCGCTTATCTCAAGACTTTTCTAACATTATTTGTATACCTTTCCCAAAGTGGATAACTATATTTCCAGGATGTCATCTGATTTTCCTAGATTCCCAGTAATCTTATTGGCATATCTTCCTTTTTCCCTCAGATAGCTATGAAAATGTTGATAACCCCAGAATTTCCTCAGCAAATGTTTGCCTTCAACCTACAGTAGTACAAAACTAGTTGTTAATTGTGATTTGATATTTTGTACTTCATTTTCATAAAATGACATAAAACATTTGAAATTAAAATTCATGTATTATAATAATTTAATTTGGGAATTTAAAAAAACTAATAATTTGTAAACAGTAAGCATTATAATTTAAAAAAGAAACATTTTAGGCTGATTTTATTTAGCATTATAGTATTAGTACAAACAGCTATAAATCACCACATAACTAGAGGCTTAAATCAATAGATATTTATTATCTCATAGTTCCAAAGATCAGAAATCAGAAATGAGTCTTAACTGGGCTAAAATCAAGATGGCAGCAGAGATAGTTTTCCTGGAGGTCCTGGGAAAGGAATATATTTTCTTGGCTGGTGAGTACATATCACATCCCAGTTTCTGTGGTCATGTTGCCTTTTTGCTTTTGCTGTCAAAGCTCTGCCTCTCTCTTGTAAGGACACTTGTGATTATATTTAGGGCCTAGATAAATAATTCAGAATAATCCCTCCATCTCAAAATCCTTAATTTAATCACATCTGCAATCCTTTCTGCCATGCATGATTACATACACAGGTTCTGGTGACTATGATGTGGATATCTTTGGGAACCATTATTTAGCCTACCAGAATTAATACTAATTTTAAGACATTGTATGTTTGTTTTCATTTAAACAGTATCTATCTTTAAGTGAGAATAAGCAGGCTTTTAAATATTTAAGTTATATTTTTAGGTAGTTTTTTAAATTATCCAGAACACTTTTAACAGACTATGAGGGGGAAACCCCCTCAAAACCAATAATTCTTTATAAAACATTGTGTATTTAATCTTATTTAACCTCAGTCACCTTCAAGTTACTCTTCATTTGATGCAATACACCTACTGAGATGATTTTTCCACTGCTCAAAACAGTTTTTGAACTTGTCGATTTTGATGCCTCTTAGCGCTTCTGCCATTTTTTGTTTCACCTCTTTGACATTGGCAAAACATTTCCCTCTGAGACTCATTTCATCCAGGGAAACAACAAACAAATATGTATATCTTGTATATAAGATACTGCTATGAATTGACTCTTAGTCTTACCTTACACAACTAGAACTTTCATTCTTTTTTCTTGATGGTCTCCTTTAATCACAGTATGCAAGTCAATAACAAAGACATTTCTCTCAACACCCAATCAAGAAAGCAGAATGCTTTGATTCCAGCTTAGGATTCATTTCCTAAAGGTCAATATCATTTGCTCACAAAACAAAATCCTTACTTACTACCACTCTAGTTCCAGTCAAAGAAATATCTTGGATCAAATGTTTTTGTTTTATAGGAGTCTGAGTCTTCAGCCCCTATTCTTGGTTTGGGGGACTCAGATGGCATTTTCTCTGTTTCTGTAAGTTACCATTCTATTTCCTCTTTGCATACCTTACACTTTCTAAATTCACATTTGTTTGACTCTTCATTACATCTTCCAAGAAAATCAGCTTAATTAGTTCTACATCTTGTAGACTGTCAAATGCCAGAAAGAAGAGAGAATGGCCACAATGTCTTCAAAATATAGAACTTCGGAAAAACTATTTTATTTTCTACATAATTAAAAAATAATCCTCAAATAGCATTTCTAACACTAAAAAAAAAAAATCAACAAGTCTTATCAAAGGTATGACTTAAGAGAGCAGGATTTCAACCACAAGCTGCTGGGAGGTTTAAGAGAATAGGGAGCAGAAAGAAGAACGGAATTCCAGGAAAAAGAATAGTGGAGTTAAACAAGTTAACAAGTATAGGGCTTGGAAAAGCAAAGTTCTACTAAGGAAAGACTTCAGACATTTTAAGTCTATTTTTTAAAGTACACAAAGCATTTTACCTATGTCCTGTGCCAGATTTCCACTTCATACTTTTTATGTTATCACATGAACATCGAAACTAATGAGAACTACATATGTGGAGGAGTAGAGATAATTGGTGACATATTCTATTAGGATCTAGCTCTATAAAATATATTAAAGGTCTATTTTCTGTTCTATAATCTTCCTACTTCTTACAAAGCTTATGATCTCTCTTTTACTGACAGCCTTCCTACTCATGTGATATAGATATAACATTTAATTCTCATTGGGATTCTTTACAACTTGAATTGCCTCAAAAATTTCCTATGGGCAGGGCTTGTCAGGAATTGCCTCCTAATCTTATTTTTAAAAATAGAGATTTATAATTATACTATGTTTCCACTCACATTTATCTTCAGATTTCCTAGAGACTTACTATAAATAAGAATTTGTCAAAAATGATTTGTAATAGCTATCAATCTGAACTATGAATGTAGCTCAGATATTCTCAACATAATTTTAAATAAAACCTGTTCAATGTTAAGCTTTCAGAAGTCAAGAATTAAAATATATAAACATATATTTTGCCATCACTCAATGACTAAGCCAGGGTACATGTGATCTATACACATAGTCCCAATTCTACAACACTGGTTTCATCTCAACATACATTTTATACTAATTCTAAAGCAATAATAATAACCACAGTAACAATAATAATAACAACAACATAGACATGGAGAACGACTGCCCTCATGTACAAGATGGAAAACAAATTCATTTTTCCTATAAAATTATGATTTATATAGCAGCTTCTCAACTATTACTAAAAAGTCAAGTACTTGCTAAAAAGGAGAAAAGAGTCAATTGCTTTAGGTGATCAGATTTCATATGCAATAAATCAAATCTGCGATTCAGTACTCTTTTTCCCCAAGAATTTTGACTTTACAGAATTGCTATAGCTATTCTACTACACATTTGCATTTGCTATTTTGGCAGCCAAAACGAATCTCTTGAACCAAAGAAGTGAACAAGCAAAATATTTATTTGGCATCAGAACTTTGTTTCATCAAGTGTTAGTTAAGTTTTGTAATATGTAAAAGTGTGTTACTATGCAGCAACAATTTTTCTAAACTTATTGCTTGAGATCAATTGCATTTGTGGAAAGTCACGTGTGAAAATCTTTGAAATGATAGTAACATTATATCAGAACATATATAACTGCAAGTCGATATATAGTTAATCTTTGCCACACACTTGCCTCCATTCGTTTATAGAAAGATCTATGATCTAAACTGAATTTCCTACATGCATAGAATTTGTCTAAGTGGATAATTCTCAATCTTTTTTGTTCTCAGGATCCATTTACATTCTTAATGATTAAGAACCCAAAGGACTTTTGATTATGTGGATTCTATCTATTGATATTTACACTTTTAAATTGTAAATGAAAGCTGAGAATTTAGAAAATAAGTATTAATTCATTAAAATTGAAATAATATATTTTGTGAAAAACTACTATCTTCCATAGCAAAACAAATTGTGGGCAATAGTAGCATTGTTTTACATTTTTCAAGTGTCTTCAGTATCTGGGTTAATTTAAAATATGGGCTTTCTTATCTGCTTCTATATTGAGTATAGTGCCATATGTTGTTTTAGTTATCGTAGTTGGAGAAAATCCAGCCAGTCTTTCCTAGGCAGCTGGAAACGGGAGGGATTTTTCAGACAATTGTGGATATTTTTCTTTGATACTACACCAAAACTCAGCAAGTGGCATTTTGTCAAATGTTATTTGCAATTTGTAGTCACAAGTCATGAACTGCACATGTTCCATTAAGTTAAATTCTATTGGTAACATCATGCATTGATCATTTTGAAACATTAGTTTGTGGAATTATGGAGAACTTTCAAATATTGGTGCATTAATTGTACAATATCAAAAAATTTCATTTGTTAATATCACCCTTATCTCTATAGGAAGGTCTTCATATACAGTCAACCCTCCTAATCTGAGGATTCCACATCAGCAGATTCAGACAACCAGCATATCAAAAATTTTTGAAAAAATAAATAACAATACAAATAATGTAAAATATAAGAAATACAGAGTCAGGCATAGTGTGCATGCCTATAGTCCCAGCTACTCCAAAGGCTGAGAGGACAGGATCACTTGAGTCTAGGGGTGCAGTCTGGACAATATAATGCTATAATGCCAACCTGTCTGTAGACAACAACAAAACCCCCAATACAGCATAACAACTATTTACACAGCATTTACATTGTATTAGGTAGAGATGACTAAAGTATACAGGAGAATATATGTAGGTTATATGCAAATATTCTGCCATTTTAGATCAGGGACTATGCATCCTTGGGTTTTGGAATATGCAGGGGGGGTCCTATTACCACTCACCTGTGGATATGGAAGGGTGACTGTATAAGCTTTCCAAAATTCCAATTTCTGTTTGAAAGCTCAATTTTTTTATGGGCAGTAAATATTATAACTTGTTTTATTTGAAGTGACAGGCTCATTTTGCTCATTTTCAAGCAAATATACGTCAAAAGGTTGAGTTTGAATAATCACAGTTTAACTGTCAATTGTTCCTTTAAGTAAAAATGATGTTCTATAAAAAAAGGTGGCTAGTTCAATTCGCAACTCCAAATATCACAGAAGATAGCCTACTTTGGTGTACAGCAGAAGCGTTTTATGTGTACTTCACATTTCATCACTAAGAATATTACAAGATCATGCACTCAAGTGCTGAGGCTTAATCCAATTAATATTTACAACATCAAATAAACTCTTCATCAAAATTGGCCATGCAGGTGCCTGGCAGTGAGGAATACCATAAGTACTGTGGTACCACTGCCTTGATTTATACTAAGGTATCAGCAGTTGTACCCACCACTGTTTTAACACCATGAGCACAAGTGTCAACACCGTAAAAAAGACAGATATTTTAGTATGATTCAAAAACTGTTTGTATCTTGCAGATCCCTCCCCCACTCTAGAAAGGGTCTTGTGGACCCCCAAGTGCCTGTAGACCACACTTTGAGAATTGCTCACCTAGATGACACCTAGAAAAAACCCTCACTAACAAGTTAAAAATAGTTTTTTTAACTGAAAAAATTCAGTGTTTTCTGAATGTTCATATAAAATCAAATAAAACAGTTATTCAAAATAAATATTCAAAAATTTCAGAAACATGAAGTTAAAACAGTTCATCATAACTAAAAGCATTTGAAATATGAGTTAGGAATACAAGTAACATATTGATTGAAGTGCTTGGTAATGCATACCACTTTGTTCTCTCACCTGAACATTCTTAGTAATATGTCTTAAAGGTGTAAAAGGTAAGAACACAGAGCTCTATTACTATATACAAATATTTACCCTGAGTTCATAAAAATTTTGAGCAGAATTTATTTAGATCCAAAATATCTTGATAAGTGTAGAAAACACAATAATCCTGATTAAAAATATTGCATGCTATTCAGTTATTCAAATGTTTAGGTAGTATTTATCAAATTTTCTAGCCTATATCCAGTTGCTGTTTTTGACAGCTATTGTTCAGTGTATTTAGAGCACATGATTATCTAACATTAAAAGGGTAATGGTTTCTTAGTTTAGATAGAAAGGCAGTGGGCATTACCCAATAGGTCAAAACCTTTTAACTAGGTCACTGCATTGAAAAAGGCAGATCATTATGCCACATTTCTAAAACTGTGGGTAAGTTGAGGAAATTTGCAAAGACAGTGAACTCTTTTTAGCTATTCAAGTTTCTTTCTCTATCAGGCATTAAAACCTAAGTACAATGTGCATTCAAATCACACCTGTTTCAGTTTCTCAAAAGTGCAATTTCAGCTAATTTAACAATTCATTCCTCTTAGGGATACATTTTACTGGGAGATTTAAGCAAGTGAGATCAGCCTGAGTAAATCATGCAGTTAACTGATTTTTGATAATAGAAAAATTTGGCTGGTTGGAATTGCTTAAAGACTGTGGAAGTGCAGAGTGTGGTGGGTCACTAGAAAGAATTCTGCTTCTATAACCAGGAGGCAAAGGCCCAAGTCTCATGTCACTAGCTTCAAGTGTCATTTTTTAACAACCTATCTGGTCTATTACCCAAAAACAAGAATTAGAAAGTTAGCAGAAATAATAAATCTAGGGTTACACTAAAATAAAATACAAAAGAATGATTGAATATAAGCTAAGATTCCAACTCTTAGCTTATATTATTAAAAAAAATATTTTTTTGAGAGTCTGGATAGCAGCATGCTGTTTCCTGTCTCCACGTGTCAGATTTTATGTTTTAGAATAGCTAAACAAGGCTCTCTGCCTCTGGTATGAGAATGCATAATAACAATCTCTTTATTTTAGGGGGAAAAAAGCCAACATTATAATTTCTATTCAATTGTTAAATGTGATCTGATTGTTATTTTGGAGATCAGTTGAGGGAGCACCTCCTTGCACTACTGCTTAAAGATAATATCAGCAACTTAAATAGCAAGCGAGACCTTCCTCTGTCTCTGTTAGCATGTATACCAGCTGGTCTCTCGTCCTCAAAACAATGACCAGCCATGAAATTCAATAGGTTCAAAGATGTCATGTTTTGTGGTACATTCAGACAATTGTTTAACAAAGTGGTTCATCCACTCTGTAGAAAATGAGGAAAGTCATGGGAAGTTTGCTCAGAAAAATGTCCTTCTCCAGTTGCCCTCAAAATATGCATGGAGTGTGTAATTTCAGGGAATTCAAGGCTCTGTGCAACCCAGAGTAATCTATGTTAAGTCTCTGTGTACACATTATTGGAGCAGGCTAACAAGAAAGACAATAAAACTCATAGGCATAAATGTTTCTCTTCTCTTGTTCTGACTTAAAAGAGGTGTATCTCTTTTGAGTTTCTTAATTACTCCCAGTTTCTTAGTTTTAATAATCATAAAATGAAGCAATTACTCTGGAAAGTACAAGTTAAAATATGCAATCACAGGTATGGAAATATTTGGATGTTATATAGACAACATTAATATAGTGGTATCAGTTATAAGAGAAATTCTAGCACTCTACATATATTGTACAAAGTATTGAGTAATAAAATAATAAGTAACTACTTGTTAAATTATAAGTAGAAATCTAAGTGATATAAATATAGATTGATGGAAATGGATAAAATATTCATATTGTTACACATTTAGTATAAATTTTATGTCACTATAGAAACTACTTAACATAGCTCAAGTTTTTCTATCATGAAAGCAGGAGAATTTATATTTCTTGGCTTGGCAGAGAACCAATTATACAAATGTTTTTGGCTTATTCATAATACATTGCATTGTTCTGACCATACGTAAAATAATTTTACTCATTCTATAGCATACTATTTTCTAGCAAAAAATGTTTCTTTTATATTTATGATTTTTCTAATAATCATTTATCTGTACTAAGCTATAAGTTATCTGAAAAAAGATTCCTTTTTCACTCATCTGTGTATTATAGTATTTTGCATATAGTAGAATCTTTCACATGTAGTAGTATGTTTCCTTTTTCTCTTTCCTATTCCATCCAGAAACAAGATTGAAATCTAGTTATGAACAAACACAACAGAAAAAAAATACATTGGATCTAGCTGAGGAGAAAGAAAGCAATAAGCAAGCATCAGGCATAAAACAGAACCTATTCACTTCCTGCAAGCAAGTCACAAATGTACGTCTAAGCATTCTAGCAGACACTATTAAAAAGGAAATCTGGTCAATGTGGTGGCCCTAAGATCAAACAAACAGAATCTATAGCATAAATACTATTCACTATTCTTGATACTTACACCTGACATAAATTTCTGGTCCTAAAATAGATATTGTGAATTTAATGGACAACATTCTCTTTATAGTGAACACAACAATGAGTTTCATCGGAGCCATTTCTTATAGTGACCCTCAAGGTAGTAATTCTATAGAGAAGAGATAATACATGATCAGGGGGAGCTTTCTGCCGGTCTGATTTAATTCAACAAGAGATTTCATATTATCTAAAAGAATGGACTGCTGAATAGCAATTCTGACCAAAGACTGCTTCTTTCAGTCAGGGTTTTGTAGCAATAGAGAGTTTGAGTTTGTGTTACTGACAATACCTGCGATTGCCTGTGCTGCTAATTATGAAGGAACCAAACACCTGAGCGCCTAGCTATGCTGGGGTTACAGCTGACATGCTCCTGAGGAAAATGCAGAGAGAAATGGCTTGTCTCTAAACAGAGTAGAGATGAGGGAATACTCTTATGGCAGGCTTAAATTTCCTTAGCTTCTTGGATCCTTAGTGCCAGGTATAATGGCTGGCAAGGACTTGAATTTGTTATGCTATTGTTTTTATTTCTATATTCAAACTACCTTTATTCACCCATGCCATGATTCTCTCTTTAACACAGAGGACCATTATTCTTTTTTAATATAATTGATATCATTTGAACTGTCCTTGACCTCTTAGATGTTTATATTTATGTAATTGACAAAAATTGCTTGTCCTTAGAAAATCTGAGTCAAATAACCTTAAAATTTATTTATTATATATTTATATTATAAAGTTAAATATACATAAATGTATAAATATAATATGAAATAAGGCAAATAGATAGATTAAGCACAGAAAATATACTTGAAGATAGTTTGAGTCAAAAATGAATAATCATGAAAAATATATGTTCATGTATCTACATTTATAATTATTTTTATATAGTTTAAAAATATATAGGCAAGCTACTTCCTAACACGAAAATCTTACTAGGCATGTTTTACTTTGAACAAATCTCATGGCCATACTACCCTAAAAAAACTCATATAATCTTGGTGTTTTCAGACACTATTTTATTATCCTCATATCCTTCCAATTGCATTTGCCTATATTTTTGTCTTCCAGAAAATCTATGGTTTCTGGGAGTATTTTCCAAATCTTGTCTATCATAGCATCTATTTAACAAAACACATTTTGCTTTGTCATGTATATTTTGAATCTTTCCAAATTGTTGAAGTGTTCGTCTGTTGTTTTTAATGAATGATGCACAATTCTTCTTTCCCTTTCATTTACAAAGGAGTGTACACACTAAATATTTCCTTAACTGAGAAATGCTTTGGTCTTTCCATCTCCTAACAAATAATTCAAGATTCTTGATAACTCACACATATCCTTCCTGTATCATAACTTCATGCTTCTTCAGAGAATGCCAAATTAATCTTCTAATAAGTCATAAACAATTCTGCTTGTTTCCCCTCTTTGAAATAAAATCTTTGCAATATTTTAAAGTTGCTTTCAATTGTATACAAGCTTCTAATTACTTGCTATTTTCCTTCTTCTACAAACCATTATGCACAATGCCATTATGTCCTTCCTCAAAAGTTGCAAAACTACAGGTACCACGGCTTTAAATAGTCACTGGATGAGGGCTAAAATGAAGAGAAGATGTGTTCCAGATGTGCTCCCCTAGGATCCTAGTTATGCCTTTTTCCTTGAACTTGGAGACACTTCTAAAGTCCAAGTTTCTCTGCATAAACATTTCTACTGTTTCTAAGTTTTCTTTCTGCCTGCTCCTGAATTTTATTTAAAAAGGACAAAAATACCCTTTCCTTCCATCTCCTGCCACATCTTTGCCTCCACTAGCTAAAGCTTTGGCCACAACAGTTCTCCTTTTGTGTCTTACTTTGATTAGAACACTTGATACTACACAGAGTTCTCTCTTCATTGTGTCCTGGGTTAATATGGAACTTTTTCCTCACACCAGTTAGCAATTTGTTTTTATTCTTAAATTGTACAGCTTCATTAGAAGACTAGAATAAGAGAGATAATCGTTGATAAGTGCTTATCATGGCCCTTTAAGTAAACAGAAATACATTTGACTTTTGCCAGAAAATGATTCTAAGATACAGAAAAGTTAGATTAATTGCTCAAGATTCCACACATACAAAGTCATAGAACAGAGATTTGAAATAAATCCATTTGACTCCAGAGCCTGGGCTCTTAAATGCTGCCTTTATATTATTATAGAGGCCTCCCAAAGAGTGTGAATGAGAGAGGAAGAATCTTGGATAGGTCATAGCATCAGGCATTTCTGAAGCTCCAGCCCTGGAACCAGTTAGAACATAAAGCCTCTATTTTAAAAATGAGGGAGAGTAACTGTCAAACCCATTCCACTTCTGTAAGTTTTCATACCCTTGATTTTTCCAAATTATATAACAAAAAATATTTATTTATATTCTTAAAAAGAAGCACTGCATTTCCTTTTTTTTTTTTTGAGTTGGAGTCTCACTCCATTGCCCAGGCTGGAGTGCAGTAGCTTGCTCACGGCCACCCCAGTGTCGATCTGCTTGGGCTCCCGCAATCCTTCCGCTTCAGCCTTAAAGTAGCCAGAACTATAGGCACGCGCCTAGCATGCCCAGCTATTTATTTATTTATTTATTTAAGAGATGAGGTCTTGCCAAGTTGCCCAGGCTGTTCTCAAACCCATGGGCTCAGTCAATCCCCTCACCTCAGCCTCCCAAAATGCTGAGATTATAGTCTTGAGTCACCACGCCCGGCTTACATTTCTTAATGTTACTGTATTTGTCATATTCTGAACTATAGCAAGTATTAGAAGTAAGTTTATTCTCCTTTTTTTTGACATTATCCATCAATCTCTGTTTAGTATTGTATCCCATACTTTATCCTTTCTTCTTTTTTCTTTACATTAACCAACAATTTCTGTTTTTTATTGTTGTATCCCCACTCCTTGCTTATGTCTCAGTGAATATAGAAGTGTTAACACAGAATTTGCCTTTAAATTGGTTTGCTGTAATCTTTATACTTTAAAGAACCTCCACTGGAACAATCCCATGTTTGTTTGAGCTTTTAATTCTCCTATGATTTTTTTTCAGGATGAGGTCATTATTGTAGTTTTTCTTTTTTTTTAAAGAAATGAGATCTTATTATGTTGTCCAGCAAGCTGTTCTTGAACTCCTGGGCTCAAGGGATTCTCCCATCTAAGCCTCCCAGTAGCTAAAACTATAGGCACCATGCTATATACACCATACTCAATTCATTATTGCTGCTTTTAATTCATCTATCTCAACTGACCCTCCCCCAAATGCCTGCTTTCATTTATTTTAAAAATTTTCAGAGACAGTGTTTGCTGATGTTCTATTTAACCTTAAGTAGAGACCACTGAAGCTCCTTTAGTACCTGCAGTTACTGTTCTCTGACCTTAAACTCTTGCAGTAAAGCTACCATGTGGGCAGAGAGAGTTTTGCTTTAGAGTTCCAGAAAGCAGCTTAATGCCTATGGCTCCTGCAGTGACACCACTATCTCCATTGATTGCCACCCAATATGGTCCTTTCTGGATATCTGGCTTCTTTGTAACTCTCACTGGAATAGCATTCTCTGCTTCTACACTGCCTTCTTCTCCAGAAACATCTATTGTTCTTTCTGGAAGCCCTGTTGTCTGGTCAACTCTCCCCTTCAGCATACTCTTCACAGAACATCCCCACTGGTTTTTTGGTTTTAACTGAAATCCGAAGCTCCACTCAGGACACCTATGCAGTGAAGGGGGAGGCAAACAGGCCTTTTGGTTGTCCTTTGTTTTCCTTTCTATACACCCCTAATCCTGCATCTTAGGAATCACTTCATTTAAAGATCACGCAATGCAGGGATAACCCCTGCTAGCCCTTCTTTTTTCTCTTCCTTATTGTCACTTCCCTACTTTTGGTGAAGCATTCAGCAACCAGCGCTTCCTCTTCCTTACCACACAAATACTGAAATTATCTGTGATGATGTTAACAACCATGGAGCTATTCCATCTGATATTCTTAGGGTGCTTCAGCTTCTGCAAAGATTATATCCATCACCCTGTAATCACCCAAAGTCATTGGCACACTCTTGCCAAGCCATTGGCACACTCTTGCCATCTCAAAGAGTCTCACTTCTGAAATTTGAAACCACATTTTTTTTATCTATCATTTTTTTCTCTTGCTACTTTAGTTAGTGACTTATTTGCTGGCCTTGTCAAGAACCTGTCCCCTATAATTGGGTAAATAAAATACTTCAATACTGTCTTAGTTTCTCTTAATCCTGTTCTATACACTTAAATTTTCACATCCATTTTTCATTTTTTGTCACCGGAAGAGATTTCCCTTTCCTTCTCTGGCTGTAAGTTCTCAAATGCTTTTATGCTTACATTTTTTGTTTGCTAGCAAACTTTCTTTTTTCCTCTTCCTTAGATATCAATGATATCATTTCATTTATCAATTCCTCACTGTCTTCAACAAACTTTTTCTTATTCGTTAGCACTCATGCAACCTACACAATTTCAGCTCTCAGTAATTTAAAAAAAATAAGAGTTTTCTTTTTAAATGTGACCTACTGACACAGGAGAAAGTGACTTACTGCTACTATTACAAATTCCAGGTCTATAAGTGAATCTGTTCCCTCAATGCCTCCTCTGTGTCCTTAGTCAGCTACATCTTATTCATATTTTCCACAATAAATCTCTTTATTAAACCTCTGACCTCATTCTACAATATTTTCTTTTTCTTATTTAAAGATTGAACTCACCCCATTTAAAAACTATCTACTTTCACACCTTTATTCCCCTCTTGTGGACAATATCCCTTCTATCCAAGGCTAGAGTTTCCACTGGGGCTCTGTGTGATCCAATTCCTTTCTACATCCTTGGGGAACTGGCTTTGTGAAACATCTTCGTTGTTCATGTAAAAAGCATTAACATTTTTTCCTCTATTAGTTTTTTCTCCTCAGCAAATAAGCTTGCTCAAGTACCCCTGTCTTAAAAAAAAAAAAAAAAAAAAAAAAGAGCGCAGCACCTTACTCTGCCTATTTCTGTCTAATCCGCTAACACAATCTCTGCTTGAAGGAATAATCTATACTGAATTTATCTATTTTCTCAATTTCTAGTTTCTTTTCAGCCCTCACCACTATTTTGAACATAAATTAATATGTTCTATTAATTATCTCTAGCTTCTTGTACTTTTCTGCAGTATTTGATATGTTTGTTCCTTTTTTTGTGAAAACCATTATTCAAAGCTCTTTACTCTCTTTACTTTTACTTGATTGTTCATTTTCCTCTTATATCTTTGGCCATTTCTCATATGATCTTATGAATGCTCAATTCATGTTCCCATGAAATATTAGTGCTTCCCAAATTACTTCATTCCCTGAACTCTTGGCTCTTACCTCTCAGTGTACTTCGCTTTGATAGTTGAATAACATCATACACAGCTGCTTCCTACAACTCTAACACAATTCTTGTTGCTGGGATCCGAAGATGTATATCAACATCTTACATCTCCATTCAGATGAGACAGGCAACACAACTCAATCACTTTAAAACTGAACTCAGACCCCTCTTTTTCTCACACACTCTCTTCTTCGTACATAGCCACATACCCAGTGTCACAAGCCAGAAAACTGAGATTTATCCTAAACTCCTCAGTCTCACTGGTTCTTACATCCAATGAGTGTCTGAGGTATCATCAGTTCTATTAATTTTCCTTCAAAATGTCTCTTTCTTCTCATCTACATATCCATTCTCACTGCATCTCTTGAAATATTGATCACTTTAAGTCTGGATTCCAAGAAGCAGCTCCTACCTTGTACAGGCATTCCTGTCACCAAACTGTTTCTGATCACAATTCACTCTTTATACTGCTGCCAAAGTCAACCTCTTTATAAAGAGTCATACCTAGTGAACATATTAGCACCTTAAATCCTTTCACTCCCTGTTCTTTCCTTTCAAGACAATGTTCAAATTTAGTTCCCAGTGCCATTTGCGACTCTGTCCACAACAGCCTCCCACCTTATGGCCATATACACCTTTCCGTTTTGTTCACCCAGTCTATTCAGGAATACACCACATTTTTTTTTTTTTTTTTTGAGTTGGAGTCTCACTCTGTCGCCCAGACTGGAGTGCAGCGGCTGCTCCCGGCCACCGCAGCCTCGACCTGCTGGGCTCCAGCGATCCTTCTGCCTCAACCTTCCAAGTAGCTGGAACTACAGGCGTGTGCTACCACGCCCAGCTAATTTTTTGATTTATTGTAGAGATGAGGTCTTGCCAGGTTGCCCAGGCAGGTCTCGAACCCGCGGGCTCAGGCAATTTACTCACCTCAGCTTCCCAAGGCGTGGGATTATAGGATGAGCCACCGAGCCCAGCTACACCATCTTTTTAAGTGTGCTATTTTCTCTGTCAGGAAATATTATTCGAACTTCTATAAAACACTTTCTACATGCCTAGCTCTTTCCTATTCTTAAAATATATAGATCAAAATTTGTTTGTTTTTTTAGAGTTGAGGTATTGCTATGTTGCCCAGGCTGATCTCAAATTCCTGGGCTTAATATATCCTCCTGCCTCAGCCTCCCAAGTAGTGGGACTACAGGTATATACTGCCACTCCTGGCTAAAATTTAGACCAAAGTCATTTTCTTGGGGAAAACCTCCATGTTGATATGGAGGATGTTCATTCTTGAACTATTCAATGCTCTGTACATTTATCACCCTATGCTTGTGTTTTCTCAATTCACTTCTCTGTCTAGACTGTAAGCTCAGTGCATTCAGAGGCATATTCTCTATGTTTATTTTGAGACAAGATCTTGCTCTGTCGCCCAGGCTGGAGTGCAGTGACATGATCATAGCTCACTGTAACCTCAAACTCCAAGGCTCAAGAATTCATCCTGCTCAACCTCCTGAGTAGCTGGGACTATAGGTGCATGCCACCACACCTGAATAAAATGTTTTTAAGTCTTTTCTTTTTTTTTTTTCAGAAACAGAGTCTTACTATGTTGCTAAAACTGGTCTTGAATTACTGGCCTCAAGCAATTCTCCCACCTTGGCATCTCAAAGTGCTGGGATTATAGGTATGAACTACTATACCCAGTCTCCTAACAATTTTATATTTGAGTTTCAACAATGTCTGGCATGTGCCATTCAACAGTTTAATGAATATATTCCTTGATGGACTACTAAACTATACGGTAAATATATATATATATATATATATTCTTTTAAGGAATACATAGCAGCATGGAAATGATTTATTGCCAACTGGGAAAAAAGTACGAAATTACAAGTACAGATCATTGCAGCTTTGTAAAAATATAGATGTAGAGGGAAAAGAGCACGAAAGTTCATCCAAATATTAGTAGTTGAATTATGAATCTGGGTTGATTTTTTTCAGTAAGATATTTTATTAACTAGTCTTAATTCAAGTAATATTAAATAATCTATGCTTGATCTTCTTGTAGCATTACCTGTTTGATCAAATTTTATCCATATATCAATTCCCTTTGTCTTCTGTTTTCTGTCATAACACAAAGGAAATATGCTCCAAATATGGTGTAAAAAAGAAATAGCAAAATAGTCTCTCTTCCCCCAAAAGTTTCCAACACAGAGGTATAGAGCAATGTTTACCAATCAAATTGTTTATGCAAATAACTGCATCTAGATTGGCTTGTAACTAAGTGCAGTGGAAACTATCATTCACCTCTGATGAGCCAAGCAGATAGCATATGCAAATCTCAGAGCTGCATAATAGCTTTTTCTGGACCTCTAACTTCAGTTTCCTTTCAGAATATTAGTTTTAACACTACTAGTCTACAAACTTCATGGACATTAACAGGACAGCTTTTTTTGGTTTTTTTGACAGAACATTTTTCAGAATATAAATGATAAATATATTATACTGCAAATATCTGTTTTTATAACAGCAAATCATGGGGCTTATAGACATTTGCTTGGAGACTCTTAAAATAAAAGTAGGCAATCATCTCTTTTGTCTTTTAAAAAAAATTTATTTTACTTTTTGTAGAGATGGAGTAGTACTATGTTGCCCAGACTGTCTTCAACTCCTGGCCTCTAGAGATCCTCCCACCTCAGCCTCCCTAAGTGCTGAGATTATAGGTATAAACCACTGTGCCTGGTCTCATTCTTTTGTTTTAGGCTATGGGTCAAATGACTTTTACGGAAAGCACTTATAAATATGACTTGAAAATAAATGTGCATTAAATTTTCATTAACAGAGTGCATCATTTTTTTCCCCTTAGAACATCACATTTTTCTACTGAGGTTTGAAAATTAGCGAAATTTTTTAGTTATTACTTTATTTTCCTAATTTTCTACCAGTTGTCTAGATATCAAAACATTACATATTGTATACTACTTTTTTTCTATTTATCTATAATAAGGGCATTCTTTATTTCAATTCATCATTAAAGGAAAGAAAGAAGAAAATCTTCCCCCAATATTAATTTTTAAATAAACTGCATTATCTTTATTAGTGATTTTTTTTACTATTCACTCAATAGATCAGTAATTTTGATACTTTTCATTAGATCCAGTATAATGTATCATTTTTAAAGATATGTTAATTATAAAATATAATCCAATGAGACATACTAAACTTTTCAAAGATATCTTGGAATAAATAGACTTAAAATGAAAAATTACATTTTCTTTTGTCTATTGTCAGAATTTTTAATAATGAACTACTATTATTATCCAGAATCATTCATTTCTATCTCAAACATGTCACAGAATGTGACCTACTTGAATGTTTTCTTATATATCAATTATAGAAGCTAAATTGATAATATTAAGAATACATGCAATCACAACACAGTTGGTGTATGCATTTCAAGTACAATTTACACTGATGTACAAAGTTGGTTTGCAAATTTCCATTAGTTGTATGAAACAAAGAGTGAAAACTTTAACATATTGTTTAAATTGTGAGAGTATAGTGGGGTAATTTCCTTTTACTCTTGGCCTATGCCACTTGTCTATGACAATAGCCTGCTATCAAATTTAAGACCCTTATTCAGGAGGTTAATGCGAGGTAGGAACTCCATTCAGTGTTATTTTGGCTTAAGGGCATAATGTCACAATTTGGTGCATCCTCTAATGACTTTTTTTTTTCTAAAGGCAGCTTACAGCTTAGACCTAGTTCAGCGAATTTCCTTGTAAGGTCCTTGGAAGACTGGAGGAAAAAAAGTACAATTGATTGCGTGGCCAAATTTCTGTTCATGCCTGCTTACTGATTTTTGTTCATTTCACAAATAAACAAGGCATGAATACATCAACCCACAAACCATAAACAATAAAGAACTTCATCCTGTAAGTTTGCTACGGCCAGCAGTTTGTGGCTGAATCTGCTATTTGTCATAAGATAAATGATAAAGTGATTGCCATTTGTCACTGAATACACAAGAGGAGTGCTCAGCTGTGAACCACTCAAATGCAGACAACAGTAAATATTGCCATTCTTATACTAACTTCCTTTAAAAGGGCCCTCTAAAGCTATAAAAATAAAAGTACATTCGTGTTTTGGGTAAAAATTCTTAATCTTTTAACCTAAGAGGTAAAATTGTAGAATAAGCACTAAACGCCCAATGAAACATACTTCCAGTTAAAAACCGTGTATTTACTATGACATGAAATGCATGCAAACATGGACCATCTCTTATAAAGAAAGGTGTTTTATAAAGTTGAGCGTTGAATTTAATTTATACGTATTGTTCCCGCTTTTGTATTGTTCAGTGATTTTTAATAAAAACTTTTTTATGTTTCTGAGAATCACTGGTGCTTGACGGCTTTCAACTATATTAATAGAGGTTATAACAGTGCCCATACATTAATATAGTCTGTGTTTTATCTGAACTCTGATTGAATTTAGGGAGTGCCTAAAGTCTGTGTTGCTGTACTTGCTGTCAACTACATGAACTTTATTAATTTCTTCGAAAAGCTACCAGACAACAAAATAAGGAAATATATGCAAATGACAATCAAGGAAAAAAAAGACTACTCTCCTGAAGCCTCTAAGCTATAATATTTTTTAGTGGCAAACACCACACCAGATAATGAGGGAACATTATAATTATGGTACTTTATACTATAATAAAATGCTCAAAATTTCTTATATATAACAGAATTCTACAAAGTCACATAGTTTTTGAGTTTGTGCCATTGTGACTTGCAAGGAAAAAGCAAAAATGCAAAACAGCTGACATGTATTGTTTGAGATTTTAAAAAATGTTTAGAATGCTCAGTTTTATCATGGAATATATCACTTTTCACAAGAGAACTCAGATTAAATAACACATAACCTGAAATATCTTTACACCATTAGACACAGTTCCTTCAAGATTAAGGTTGAAATACACTGGTGGAGAAATGTAGGGAAGTATGCACTTTATGGTATCTTTAAATCCAAGCTGAATAACAAGTAGAAAAATAAGTATTTAGTGGCAGATATTTCCAGAAGCTGATCTTTTAAATTCAAGTGATTGTAATTTTTCTAAGGTACCACAAGAAGATGAAATTTTGGAAAATCAAATTATAAGTTTGTCTTTTACACTATAGCTTCAAACTCTTCATTCAAGATGCATTTGAAATAATAGTTTTAAAATAGCATTTTTTTGTACCTTGTGGTAAAGCATGTTGAGAGATCATTCAAATCTTTGGGCTGGGAGTTAAGATTTCCTGACATAAGCTAATACATTTTTCATCAAGTGCTAATGGATGAAATGATTAGTTAGATCAAAGGAATGTATGCGTAGTCTCTCACTATAAGTGTCAACACCACATATCAAATTAATTTTATAAATATTTAGTTATTGCCCTATTATACATTACTGAGGTATATACTCAGGATAAATAGATAGATAGATAGATAGATAGATATGTATTATTGAGGTATATGCTTTAAAATCATTTAATATTATCGCTAATTTCTATACATTAAAATGGAAAATTATTAACATTTGTGTTCTAGTCACATAAGTATATTCTGATGTCTCTTCAAATAAGATATTTGCAATACGAACATTTGGTTTAATAATCAATTCTTAAGTAGAAAGAGCTAATACTATCATTTAAAAAGCATAAATATAAGCCATATAAATCTTTTTATTATATCACACCAATACTTGTTTCTCATATTTTTTTCTATAAAGAATTTATCTGTTTATTTCTGCATTATCTACCAGTCACTTTATTTTTCTATCATGATAAATCTGTTTTTTTAATGAATTAGGTTATTTCACTGATGTACACATTTTACTGCCTTCATAACATTCAAAATATTGTTTCAGGGGTGCTTTTTTGGTATACAAACAGAAAACAGAAAAAGGAAAGGCTTACTTTTAGGCTTTTGACAGGAGTCTTGTATAAGTGGAAGACTTTTAATTCTCAAATTGTTTCACTTCAATAACTCTTTTAAAGTTGTTGCGCCAAGATGCCTGGCGGATTAAGCTCCATTGCCTTTTCTTGTTTTGAACTAATGTATTCTTGATCACCGTTTAATGAAACTATATACCACATGGAGATTTCACATTAGATAAGCCATGTGAAACCCTCATCAGACAAGTAGCTCTGGCTGGTGGTAATCCTTCAGATGAAAATTTCAGACTAGCAGGTTTTCCAATTTAAATGAGCCCCTTTAACTATAAAAAATTGGCACGGTATGATTGCTAAAAATTATTTTTAAATTTTTATGTTGCCAAAGTGCCCTGGTGGCTGTGAAAAACAGAAATACTGCCGTAAATACAGAAAACATTAACTGGTCACTGAGGGGATCCAATTTACAACCCATAGAGACAACTCACACAGCTCACTGACACTGGCGCTATTGGGTTTGTGATAGGGCATTCAGCTCTGCTCCCCCCACACAGAGGCAAAGCTCATCTTAAATATGCAATTAAATAGATTTATTCTACAAGTTTCTCTAGTCAGTGGTTATTATTCACTCTTACTTCATTGCACTCTGATCTATAGAATTTTCATGATGTGTTCAGGTAGCCTTTAGGAAGCAACAGAACTTATTATAAATTTTCAATGAAAAATTATTTGGGGGGAATAACATGTACTATTTAACTTTGTATTAAAGTGATTCCGTTTTTGTTAAAAGATGTATCTGTTCTCTATGTTTATTCTAACCTAGAATCACTGCATGTATTTATATTTCTGTAGCTTGAATTATAAACTAATAAAAATAAGTTAGAGTTAAACTGTAGATGGATTTCAAACAATAAGGAAAAAGTATGTTTAGCTTTGTTTTTAGTGTATATTGTATTTTGTTTTAGTCTGTCACAAATGTCAATAACTTGTGCAAAAACAGAATACGACAAGAGTGTTCTCTTTTGTTCATGGTATATAACATTAGTGAATATTTGTTTGAAAATGGTACTGATGATATATTTACTTTGGAATGCCATTGTCATCTAATTTGGCATATGATAAAACATTTTACAGAGCAAAAGGAAGAGTGTTACTCAAGAAATAAACAAAGGTATGACTACTTACAAGAAATCAAAAGCTATGACTTAATATTTCAAATATGACCAATGAAATAACCAATGAAATCAATAGTTCTATGCAAGCAATGAAGACAGGACAGGAGACTGGATAAGAAGTTAATCCAATATTTATGCATTACTACCATTAATACTGATATACAGTAATCAGAAAATGAAGAAACTGATAAACTAAAAATAAAAGTTGCTGCACCCAAAGGCTATCAATTGTACCCCTCCTTCTAATATTAGACTACATTTGTGGGGAAAATTCACAGACTCAGAATCATACAGGGTTCTCTTTTATGAATCAATGGCTTCCAGTGAGGTTTCCAATATTGATGAACAACTTTGATGAACAACATATAATCAGAGTGAATTCTATTATAGTGAATTATTTTATAGGTTGCTTAACATATAATGGGAAAACACACACAGTTATTAGAATGAAATATTACAAATTAAAAAACAACAACAACAACACATCTTTCAGGGAGCAGCATGGCCATTATTCAGATTTACTTAACCTGCTCACAGTTACTTAATGAAATCAGGTCACTGTGGTGTTACTGCCTCTTGTAACTAGTTGCATCCAAGTGAAGCAGAATAGAAAGGTTAATTTGCATCTGTACCATACCAAAAAGACACAAGTAAAGATCTGGACATAGACTTTTATTCCTAAAGTATGACAGCAGCAAACGCTGTAAAGACCGCCACCAAATAAATATCCTTGGGGTGAATGTGTAGGGTGTATGATTCCCTAGCCCCCTCCATGCCAGAAAAGTGCAGTACAGCTTGAAGAAATCATTTGAGAAGTGTTGGGAAAGAGGGATGTGCTCATTCTCCATCACAATTACTGCAAGGAAGGGGAAACTGGAAAACACAGAAGGAAACTCACAAGGATGAACAAGCAGAGAAAACCCCAATTTCTTCCAGAGTAAGCAGTGTGACAGGAAAAGTCTTGCTTTAAAGAACAAATAAGAAAAGAGCCTTCCATGACAAATGAGGAAATGCAGAAAAGAGAGATAAGTGAAAGGGGTAAGAGTGCATTTTTAGCATTGCTTTAAGTCTTTGCAGTATAATACAACAAAATATTATACTCATATATGCACTGTATTTTCTAGTATCTGATTTATATTAGCAATAGTCTTAAAACACAGTCTGCAAAGAAATAAATCACCTCCCTTAGCAATTAAAAAAGAACTTTAAAAAAATAATAAAGCCAAAAGTAGAAAGTTATTATAAAAGGAGATGACAGTAAACAAATGTAGAAAAAACTTATTACAAATTATGCTGATAGAGAGAAGAGGGGAAGTCCTGAATCAGTAACCCCTTAATTTACAGAAATTCTGAATAATCTCACGAAGAGACAGAACTTGGTCTTTATATACGAATGTTAAGGAAGGTCTTACATAGAAATTATCATCTTAAAATACCTATGAGTCAGTAGTTTCCAACTTTTTTTCTGCTCAGATAGTTCACCGGAATTATTGTACCTAGGCATAAAAAGTTGGTATAGCTTGAAATAAAAAGAAACCACCAACCACCATAACAAATCTGTTCAGGTTTATAGAGTTCATCTTTGAGCTTCCACAATGGTTCCATATCTCATCTAGTCAGTCATGCCCCTAATGAGAATTTCTTGATTGTTTAATATGTACCAAGTACTATACTATGTTTAGGTTAGATACATAGGTATTTGTTCAAAATACTTAGGGCTCACATTCATATGTACAGTACATGATAAAATTTGGCATTTGCCATTCAAAGGGTTTACAAGTACACATAAGCCTGTCTTTTCACTAGGGAATTACCATAATTTTCAATCCAACAAGTTTCTTAGACCAAGTAAAAGAGAAGATTTTTATATTCATATTCATATTTATAGTTATATAAAATGAGGAAGGATTCCCAAAAGAAATATTTTTACTAAAAATTGTGTATTTGTTCTTACATTTTAACTTCAGTCACCTTTAAAGTACTCTCCATTTGATGCACTACACCTATTGAGATGCTTTTTCTACTGCTCGAAAAAGCTTTTGAACTTGTCAATTTTGATGCCTTTTAGTGCTTCTGCCATTTTTTGTCTCACCTTTTCCACATCAGCAAAATATTTCCCTTTGAGAACTTTTTTCAGCAAGGGAAACAAACAAACAAAAATGTTACTTGTAGCAAGATTGGATGAATAGGAAGGGTGAGGCACAGGGGTCACACCATTTTTTGGTCAAAAACTGCTGTACACTCAGAGTGGTGTGGGCAGGTTGTTCATGTAAATCATTCATCATGAAACGGGAAGTGTGTTGAAAGACTCTCAAAAAAAAAAAAAAATCACTGAAGCCTAATGTAGCCTCCCAAAACAAGCTAGCTGGTACACAGATGCTGAAGGGTTCTTAGAACACTTACCTACCAGGGAAAATGTGCACTACAAGAGGCCCGTCCTCCAAAAGATAATTCCATGAGAGAGAGAGAGAGAGAGAGAGAGAAAGAGAGAGAGAGAGAGAGAGAGAGTTTTAATTTTACATAGCAACTTAGTATTCAGGGAAAACCTGGACTACAAGAGGCCCATCCTCCAAAAGGTAATTCCATAAATGTGTGTGTGTGTGTGTGTGTGTGTGTGTGTGTGTGTGTGTGTGTGTGTGTGTGTGTGTGTGTGATGAGGTATTTTAATTTTACATGGTAACTTAGTACTCACATAGCTGCTGTATATGTTATCAGTCAATTCCTGACCATTCCTGTCTGTAGTCCAGACATTCTGGCCATACTATTCATGTTAGCAACCGGAGAAAGTATTTTCTTACATGTGTGAGGACCATAACATGATCAAAGATTATTTTTTAAGTGATCGATGTTCTAATTCAGTATAAACAATAAAACAGAAACAAGGACACAGCTGAGGTCAAAGTCTGCAGAGCTATATGCAGCTTCATTAGCAGAAAGCCCTCTTCCCTGAGTTCTTTTTCTTAGTTTCACCTTGGGGTATTAAGATTATTCCTTTTTCTTTCAGTAGCTCCTCAAGAAGGAAAGTGGATCTCCCTGGTCTATAAAAGGTTGCACGTAGACTAAGATTTAGACCTTCTGCTGGACTGTCTGTGCTATTTTCAATGTTCTTACATTGGAAACTGTTTCCCAGAACCTCCTTCCCGCATAATTCTAGATCGGAAGTGACCAGTATATTAGCTGACATCAGATTTTGGAAGGTGGAAGTGAGGTACTGACTATTACTTTTAGAAAGTCTTTGTAGTCAGAGAGAGTGGTGGAAAGAGAACATGACAAACAGACACAGAGATACTTCCGAAGACAGAAATGTCTTCACTCTATGACTCCACATTTAGCCCATTTCATTCGTAACCTTCTTTGCCAATAGTAGTGGTCCTTTCTCTTCTGTCCAAAAAATTATTCTCTTCTTGTATGAATAATCTATATTGACACCTCCTAATATCAGTCCCCTCCAAAAGAATGCTGAACTCCTGAAAACACATCTCATTCCTTTTAGGCTTATAACCAGACTCAAATTCTGGGAGGACTCAGGGGTCAGATACATATTGTGACCTGTATGTGCTGCATACATTAAAAGAATTGCAAGGCTTGCAAATTTATATAAACAAAAACTTGGGAATATGTATAGGAATGTAACCTAAAGATGTTGGCTTAGGGTGAGAGAAAATAATATTGGATCTGGTCAAATGTATTCATATGGTTGTAGTTAAGGCAAGGCTCTAAATCCAAAGTGTTGTCTTAAACAGTTAGAAGAAACTCCATTTGCTTGGTGAGTCGACTAAAACCAAGACTCAAATTTGGCCAATACAAAATGAAGTTGAAATGTTAGAAATTTCTTGAAACACAAAGAAGATAGCCAAATCTTAAGACAATCTGAATTCTGAAATGGATTTACTTCTAGCCTTATTTGTGAGACTTGCTTAACAGTTTCTGAATATATTCTCTGGGAAGGTCCATAGGGTATTTCTCTCACAAAGTCTTTGAAAAAAACAGGGGGGATGGAAATACTAACATTCTTAAAGAGCTCTGTAATGGTTAGTCTTTGTAGGCTAGGAATGATCAGGGGAAATATTACCACTAAAATTGGTTATTTGAATTCAGTGGGAATAAAGGAATGCTGGAATGGTAGGGGCCAAATAATAGCACTACACTAGCAGAGACAATGTGATAAATTGGTGGACTTAGCTATGATGCCAGTTGTGTAAAAACATCATGCAGGATAGGGTAATGACCTCCAGGATGTGGTAAGTGCTCTAAAGAAGCAGGCCCAAACTTTACCTGTATTATGTCCACATACATACCTATTCCTGAACTGTACCCCCACATCTTTAAAATATTTTTTAAAAAAACAGAACTAATCAATACCAGATCCATGATTCATAGTTATGGTAGTTGACATTTTAAAGATGCCCCGCAAAGATTCACTTTCTTTGGTTATTCAAACACTACCCTAGGCACTACTGAGAAAGAACTTTACAAATGGAATTAGTGGTATCAATCAAATGTCCTTAAAATAGGAAGATCATCCTAGTTTATTCAAGCAAACCCAATATAATCACATGAGACTTTAAAATCAGCAGCAGAAGGCAGAAGAGAAAAGCAGGAGAGATGAAACAAAAAAGAGGGTCAGAGAAATTCCAAGGGCAAGGGAATCTTCTGTATCTTGGGTGTAAGGGACCATAGGTAAGGACCAGAGACAGGTCTGTAGGACTAAGAGTGGTTTTTGCCAACAGCCAGCAGCTAAGCAAAGAGTTCAGTTTTATAACCACTAGTAGTTTAGCCAAAACTTAAATGCACTTGAAGGCAGATTGTCCCCCAGAATTTCCAGTAAACAACACAACCCTGCCAACATCTTGATTTCAGCCATACTTTCCAGGCTTTGCATCGACAGAACTGTGAGATAATTAAATGGATGTTATTTTAAGCATTTTAGATTGCAGAAGTTTGTTATGGCAGCAATACAAAATGATGACAATGGTTCAGGTATTAAGGGTTTAACCTTTTTCCCAGAGAATAAAGAGAAATAGCGAAAAGTGTTCCCAAAGGATAAATTAATGGTTCAATTCAACGTGAAATTAAAACTTCTGTCCGATCATTTTGGGATCCTCATGTCAGTGACTCAACAGACAAATAATTGTGATACTCTACTGGCCTGGGATATAGATCGTGACTCACAGGAGGAAATCGAGTCACTACTATAGAACACAAGTGAGAAGAAGAAGGTCTGAAATGTAGTATTTTGGGCATCAGTTAGTGCTCCCATGGCCTATGATAAAAATAAATAGAAAATTACAACCAACACAGGCAGGATGGCTAATAATACAAACCCAGTGGAAATAAGTTGGGTCTCTGCATAGACAAGAAACTATAATAAGATGAGGTATTTATTGAGTGCAAAGAGTATTAGTAGCAGAAGAATATAATTCTAAATACCAGCTATGACCATGCAAGCAATGGCAGAACCAAAAGCTATAGTAATTATGGCTATTTCTGCTTTGTTTTAATATGAATATATTTGTATATTATTTATGTATTCATGATCATAAATATATTTATATGTGTAAGTTCTTTTTCCCACCTATTTCAAGTAATATTTAGTGGAGCATGTATATTGCTGGTTGGCCTTATATATTGGTATTTAAATTACAAAATAGCACATAGGGAATGTTTTTAACTAAGTGTACAAAGGATATGGACTATGTATTGTTTTGACTAAATAATTGACATGTTTTTGATGTGTGGGAAATAGTTTTGACATGAGAATCAGAATTATTTGCAATTGATTTTATACAAAAGTTAATGCATTTTTAAAAGGCGTGTTAATGCCAAGGCTAAAGGGGAAGACTATACCAAATTATGTTATAATTAACTTAGTTTAGTTGAGAACTACGCTTCCAGAAAACTCTTTCCTGTAAAGTTCCAGGTTAGAGTCAGTCAATGTGAAAAATATATAGAATTTGTATAGAAATTGGAAGGCATATTGAAGTGGTAGTCCTAATTTTAGAAGGTCACCATGCACCATGGTCATATGTGGTGATGGTTATGGAGATGCCCAGTGGACACCAATGTGCCCTTGTTCTCCTCTGCTCTGTACCCAGATCATATACTAACCTTTGACACTGCTAACAGAGGCCCTAGATTCACCAATAAAGGCTTGGCTGTGGACCAACAGAGGTAGCTGATACTTACAAATAGCAACTTCCTGTAAACCCTTCCATGAGCTTCCTTTTCATGGTTCTGCTTCAGTGGCTGGATGTACTTGGCTTTTTAGAATTCCAGGAAGCTCTGATTTCTCCACATATTCTAGGGGCTTTGGAAGACTGGGTAGACTCTCTAATCTTTCAACTCTCTCTTTTTTCACTTGTTTGTTAGGCTGAATTTCTGTAATATTTCCCTTTCTCCTATATTGTTCAAAAAAAGCTTTGATTCTCTGACTGACTCATGACCGATATAAACTTAATTCCTTTGCAGCTAGGAAGAATTTGAGGGATTAAATCTATGCTATTGAACAGAGACTACTTTAAGACCACAGATAGATTTAATTTCACAAATTTAATGTGCTGTGCTTTTAAATTTTGTTTCTTGGGTAAATATTTTTAATAGTGATTTTCTCTAAGATCATGTGCTTAGCATGAAACCAATCAATGAAAAAGGCTTATGTATTCTAAATGTGTTATAAACTTGAGCTAGTTTGCATATTTCCAAAATACACATGTGACGAAGGTTAAGCAGAGCTAACTCCTTACTGAACAATTCAAGAAATGGGGAAAATATTACAAAACTTCCTGCTCCACTTTCATATTGGAGAAGCTGAAAATAGTTAGAAGACATCCTTCATACCTGCAGATCAGTGTCTCCTGTAAATATCTGTTCTGAAACATCAGCTGGAATCTTGAGTGTCTCCGTCCTTTCATTTTCCAATTCTTTTACTTATTCTTGGTCATTTCTCTTTCTCATTTCCTTCAGTGAATATCCCAACAGTTCAACAACATTCCCACTTCTTCTACTCAAATGTATTGTACTCCTTACTCAGCAATTTGCTTCTCTTTTCTTCTAGTTTATTTCAATTTTTAAGTCATGAAATTCAAATATCTCAGGCATGACTGTTTCAGATACTCTATTATATCATTCTTAAACTTATAAATTTATCTACTTTTTAAAAATTATGTTCCACTCTTCTTAGTAATCTCTCATATATATCTAAGAAATCTCATCACCTCCTTCAGAATTCCTTCATTCACTGACCTCAAGGTTGGGTTGCATATTACCATAATACTACTCTACACATATTTATATTACTAGATTTGCCATATTGATTATTATTTTAATATCAGGCTTCCTTAATAGATAGTGAGCTCACTGGAGACAAGATCATCTATGTCAATAATGCCTAATTCATGGTAAAGGCTTGACAAATATTTGTTTAGGAAATTTTGTTTTAAACAACTGTCCCATATATTTAAGAAGTCATCGATGATAACTTTATTTTCAATTTAAATTCATTTTCAAGTATTATAAAAATGAGTTGCTGTCTATTTTCTATACTGAAAGAGTCAGGTTCAGAGTAGGCAAGGTGAGTCTTATCTCAGTATTCTATGAATGTAATGCATCAAACAAAATATATAATATTAAAGATCCATGTTTTAAAAAATGTTATTTGAAGACTTCACTTGATGATTGGATTTTTCACAGATAGATATATGTTGAAGAGGTTTTTATATGCATAGGAAGTTCAAATTTTTAATATTTAGTCTTCAAATATTTATTGGATATATATGCTTTACTTCCAAATAGTAATAAACTATTTTTAGGAGTAATATGAAATTGAACAAAGTGAAATTAGATACAGATGAATTAAAATTTGCATATTGCTATACAAAAAGCATAGCAAGATAAATCTCTATATTTAAGTAAAAATTAATTTGTGATGATATATTATCAACCTCATCAAATTTAGTAATAAAAATGATTATCTTAATTTCCAAAGGCAACTAAGAAATTAGCAATAGCTCAAAATATGGTAAAATTGTGGGTGCTTTTTATATGATAGAAACTGATAGCATATATTAAAAACATATTTAACCATAACTGCAGTATTCATAACCTCTTTAAGTTGAATTTAATTAAATGAATAATATAGGGTAGGTAATTTGATGACATGGAGCTGTAGTTGACCATTAGATTTATGTCACCTACAACAGTTATACACATATTAACACGTAAGTCTCCCTCAACTTGATTGCAAGTTCCTATAATAGAGCCAAAATATAGCATAAATTCAATAAAAATAAAGAAAAAATAAGCAACAGCTAGATAAGATAAAAAGCTAGACATACATAAGCTAATCAGCTGAGCAAAGAACTTGGGTTTGGCATGGGTAAGACATTTTCTCATGACTTAAGGGTATACTAACACCTTCTCACTCAATAGAGTTGTAGTCAAGGTAAAAAATACATTATATGAACATTAGTAAATCAATTTTATAACAAAGCACTCTGATAGGCATTGGAGAAAAAGAAGAAACACTGTGCCTGCCTGCAAGGCTATTACAATCTAAAACAGAGGCAGTTCTGTCAATACAAAATTGAAATAAAGTGTGGACAGTGAAATCCTCTCTAAGACACAGAGGGTGGAGTGCCAGGTTGAACAAGGAAGTCTGAGGAGACCTTAGGAGAGGCAGTCATTGAGCCGGGGTATAGCAGAAGGGGGAAAAAAACCCTGGAAGTTAAAATTATTCAATTAATGATTTTTAAGAATTATTAAAATAACCAAATACCACACATCCATGTTTACACGAGAGGAATTTACATAACAGACATACTGTGGAATGCCTCATTTTGAAGTCTTCAGGTTGACAAGTCTTTAACTTTCCTAACTCCACATTGTCCAAGATATGGCAATAGTTTTCACATTATTATAGGTGATTTCTATAATATCTTATCTCACATAGAATTCTGGATCAGTTAGAGGAATGGCTTTTAATTTATATCAATATATTTTCTGATCATAATATTAAATTCCTTACTAAATACAAGTAATAGCCATAGTTCATCCAAAATACATCACAGAAAAAGTATATTTAAGTGGTTATACTTCCTTTAGTCTTCATTTACAGAGTATATTCATTCATTTGCATATTAAGTGTCTCAGTTCATTTTGTGCAGCTAGGAGAGAATAATGAAGTTGGGTGATTTATAATAAAAATAAATTTTTTTTTTTACAGTTCTGGAGGATGGAAAGTCTAAGATCAAGTCCTCCTCAGCATCTGGTGAGGACCTTCTTGCTGCTCATCACATGGAAGACGGCAGACAGGCAGAGATAAAGAAGGCCAAACTGCCTATGGCATTAGTCCCTCCCTTGAGGGTAAAGCCCTCAAATCCTGTCACCGGTCAAAGGTCCCATCTCTTAATACTGTTACAATGCAATTAAATTTCAACGTGAGTTTGGGAGAGGGACAAATATTAAAGCCATATTATTAAGTATATATCAACCTTTACACATAGGAACTAACATTTATTGTGGACTTGCTCTCTTCCAGGCAGTTAAATAAATTCTTTATAAATATCTCAAATAATCTTTATAACTTATGGCTAATTGAAAACTGCTGCTGAGAAGAGTTGTATAATTAGTCCAAGATTAATACAATAGTAAGTCCGGGAGTCAGTATTAGAAGTGGGAGCCGCCTGACTCCAGAGGTTGAGTTGTTGACTACTGAGGTGTGGTGCCTGAGCACCAGTAATACCATTTTTTATCCCTCTGCATAGTATCCTGGGCAAGTCAATGCTTATTCCTAACTGCAACTAACTCCTGAATGCTCATGACTTCACATTCGCCAACTGGAACTTCTGAACTAACTAACAAACTAATACACACGTGCACACACACTCTCTCTCTCCACTTCACTTTTTTCCCCAGTCAATAAAGCAATATATTTCAGGGTTTTTTACCAGCTTAAACTTTCATACTTTATTTCCATCACTTTTTCTCATATGTTTTTGCTTTCTCCAATGATTTCTTTACATATGTATCTAATCAATTTCAGTACTCAATTTATATGATGATGATCCTCTTGATCAATTTTTCTGCTTGCTTAGTTTTTTGCAATAGTTGGTTATGAACAAATAAAAAATACAATGTCAACTATCTATACCAAATAAAGGGTTAGTAAAGTATATATTTCTAGATAATTCACACATGCATCTATATGATCTCCTATCTCTTGTCTAACTGATCTTTCACCTAAATCTTTGGACCTCTGAAGCCAACTTCCATGGGTTCCATAGCCTTCTTCCTTGAGTTAAATAGCTGTAATACCACATGCAAATGATTTGATATATAAAAAAGGACTAGTAGTGAGACAGTGTTTACCCTGTTTATCAACAGAAAGGCTTAGTTTCTTATACTCAACTATCAATTAGATCTCTTATTTCAAGAACAACCTACGAATATCAAGCTCAACATGTCCATAACTTGATTCTACCAAGCCTGATTTTCTTCTTGTATTTTGGAGTTCATTAGTCTTATCATCCAGAAGATGGACATCTGACTTAAAACACTCAAACAACACCTCAAATAGTTTCTCATCTAAAAGTCAGGTATCTAGAATTATGCTTGGTTATAGATTAACTTCTTAGCTAACTAGACTATGTTTCTATATTTATTAGATAGAGGCCTAAGGTAATAATTTATACTATATTTTAAAATTATTTTCTTTTTCCCTGCTAGAACTGTAAAATACATGTAATTCTATAAATTTGTCTTTGTCCCCTAGTGACCAGATCTGGGCAAGAACTTATGTTTCAAGTCTGGTTATATTATTATGTGTATAGTATAGAATTAACCTTACCTAAAGAGAGGTCTGACCTTTGTTCTCACCTACTGGGGAGTGACTTCTAGGCTTCTGGAATGTCTTAGCTTGTCTGGGGGCACATAATTAATTGCCACTTGACAATCTAATAATGTGATTTATGATGACTTGGGGTCACACAGTACCAATTGCAACCTCTGGAGGAATTGATGATCAGTCTGACCTCCAAGAGGGACTGATACATGGGCAATACAGACACCAAAGGCTTCCCTGGTTGGCAATCCTGTGTGTATTGTTATTCCTCATGGCAGACAGGTGGCAATGGCATCCATGACCCACTGGCTAAGGATGAACTGAAGCTCTGTCTTTAGACACTCTTGGACTTGGGGCTTCCTCTCAACTAATTTTAATTTGTATCCTTTTACTATGATCAAACAAATCATTAGGACAGCACTTTCCTGTGTTTTGTGAGATTCCTAGCAAAGTACCAAACCTGAGGGTGGTTTTGGACACCCCCAAATTTGGAGCCAGCTGGTGTTTGAAGTGAGGGCAATCTTGTGAGGACTCTGCTCTCTGGCTGTGCAGTTTGTTTAACTTCAGGGTATTCTAGGTATACTGCCACCATATGCCAAGATGTCAGAAGCTGAGCACATAAATGTCTTTAAATTAGGGGTACTACATTTTCTTACCTCATAACTTCTGACAGTATCTTCCCCTCCCACACACACACCATATAAACAATTAGCCTGTCTTCCATCACACAGAGATGATGGTTATGGTGTTGTGACAGGAATTGACTGAAATTAGATTTTTTTTTGTTACTTAAGTAACAAGTTCCTTGTAAACATAAGCCCGATTTACTAATAAACATTTAGAGAAAGTTTCGAGTATTGTTTGTATTCTGTCTACTTTTTAACTTTAGAAGGCACTTATCAATTGGGTTATTGTGATTCCTATGGGGCCTTCATGTCCCTTGATTGGTCTTAATATCCCCAAAACAATGACCAATGCCAGGCCATCCTGGCACTTGTGGTAAGCAGTAACAATATCCTGCTGCTGTATTATTTACTGAGACTTTCAGGATATTTGTGTATTGGGGAGAAAAGGGTTAGCATAAAGGGAACAAATTATAATCCCAGATGTGCAATTTAAAAGCTGAGAGATAGCTGGGCTCGGTGGCTCCGCCTGTAATCCCGCACTTTGGGAGGCTGAGGTGAGTGGACTGCCT
>NW_007232496.1:0-1539 GCF_000164805.1 Carlito syrichta
TGAACATAGATGCTAAAATTCTCAACAAGATCCTAGCAAACTGGATTCAGCAATATATCTAAAAAATCATCCTACATGATCAAGTAGGCTTCATTCCTGGCATGCAAGCCTGGTTCAACATTCGTAAAACCATAAATATAATTAAATACATCAACAGATGTCAAAACAAAAACCACATGATCATATCATTAGTGCAGAAAAAGCCTTTGATAAAATCCAGCACCCCTTCTTGACAAAAACCCTTGAACATCTAGGCATACGGGGAACATACCTCAAAATAGTAAAAGCCATCTACGAGAAACCCACAGTCAGCAAACTCCTAAATGGACAAAAATTGGAACCAATTCCCCTGAAAACTGGAACTAGACAAGGATGCCCACTCTCTCCCCTCCTGTTCAACATATTATTGGAAGTCCTGACTAGAGCGATCAGAGAAGAGGAGGCAATCAGAGGTATTAAAATAGGAAAAGAGAAAGTCAAGTTATCTCTCTATGCAGATGATATGATGGTGTACCTTGAAAACCCAAGAGAATCTGTCAAAGGCCTCCTTACATTGATAAACGCCTTTGGCAAAGTCTCAGGATACAAAATAAATGTACAAAAGACAATCGCATTTCTCTACACCAATAATAAACAAACAGAAACCCAAATAAAAGACACAGTTCCATTCACAATAGCCACAAAAAAAGTGAAATACCTTGGCATCTTCCTAACCAGAGACGTGAAAGACCTTTACATGAAAATTACAAACACTGCTCAAGAATCAAAGCTGACATGAACAAGTGGAAAAAATATCCCATGCTCATGGATCAGAAGAATCAACATTGTGACGATGTCCATCTTACCTAAGGCAATCTACAAATTCAATGCAATACCCATTAAATTACCAACAACATTCTTCTCAGACCTAGAGAAAACAACACAGGAATTCATATGGAAACACAAACATCCAAGAATAGCCAGAACAATCCTCAGCAAAAAAAACAAAGCAGGTGGTATCACAATACCAGATTTCAAACTTTACTATAAAGCTACAATCATCAAAACAGCTTGGTATTGGTACAGGAACAGGCATATAGATCAACGGAACAGAATTGAGATTCCAGAAGCAAAACCTCAATTTCTCAACCAACTCATCTTTGACAAAGCCCCACCACCTACCAATGGGGAGAGGAGAACCTATTCAGTAAATGGTGCTGGGAAAATTGGCTGACCATATGCAGAAGATTGAAACAGGACCCCTATCTATCCCCGTGCACAAAGGTTAACTCCAAATGGATCAGAGACCTAAATGTAAAACCTCAAACCATAAGAACCTTAGAAGAGGAAGGAAATACCCTCATGGAAATCAAAACTGGCATCCAATTCCTGTACAAAACCCGAAACCCACAGGACTTAAGAGAAAGGATAGACAAATGGGACCTTATTAAACTGACAAGCTTCTGCAAAGCCAAAGAAACCATCAAGGGAGCAGGGAGACAGCCTACAGACTGGGAAAAAGTATTTGCCAACTCTAGATCTGACAAAGGTTTAACATCC
>NW_007232496.1:2216-3980 GCF_000164805.1 Carlito syrichta
CTCCAGGTTTTCTGGCCTTTGGACTCTAGAACATGCATCAGCTACCTACTCCCACACTTCCCGCTGGGTTTCCAGGACAACAGCCTCTTACTGTGAATCACACCATCAGCCCCCCCAAGTTCTGAGGCCTTCAAACTTGTACGGAGCCATGCTGTGAGCTTCCTTGTTTCTTCAGCTTACAGATGGTGTGTTGTGTGACTTCTCAGTCTCCATAACTGTGTGAGCCAATTCTCATAATTAATCCCCTGTTGTGTATTTATGTTGATGTCAATCTATATCTATATCTATATTATCTATATCTATCTATATTTATACCTATATCTATATCTATCTATATCTATATCTATGTCCCATTGGTCTTATCTTTCTGGAAAACCCTGATTAATACACAGGATCTTAGATAGTTGGGTTCTCGACCAAATTTTTTTCTCAATCAGGTAATGCTTCAGTCAAGAATCATTTACATGTTCCCTGAGACCTTGCATGAGAAATTCTCTAGAGCAGTGCTTCTTTACCTCTAATGTGCCTAGGATGAACCTGGGGATCTTGGGAAAATACAAAATCAGTAGGACAGGAGGAAGGCCTGAGATTCTTTGGTCTAACAAGCTCCCAGGTATGCAGATGCTGTCAGTACATGGTCAACATTTTGAGACACCTGGCTAGACAATAGAACTAGATGTGAACATGCTAAAAATTATTAGATGATGCCAAATTGCTCTTCAAAGTAGATGAACCTGTCTACACTCCCAGTGGCATCATAAGTCAGTTTTATTTCTATACTTTCCCACCAACAGTTTTAATGTTCAGATGTTTTATGTCAGTGGTTTTCAAAAGGATATGAAGTTACCTTGTTGAAATTCATTTTTCTCTGATAACTGGAAGTTGAACCTCCTTTCAGATGTTTATTATGTATCTGGTCTTGCTCTTCTGTGTATATCTTGTTTACTTATTTGTGGCTTTTCTTATTGTTTTGCAAGAAAACTTTTAAAATTCTACACACTAACTAACATTTTGGCTGTATATCCTTTTAAAATATTTTCTACACCTGTATTTATCTTTTAATGTTGCTTTTAGTGAACATGATATCTTAAAATTAATATGCTATAATTGAACCATTTTCCCCTTTGTGTTTTGAAACATTACATGAGAAATTCTTCTTAAGCTCCAAAGCCATAAAAAATATTTTATTATATTTTCTTCTAAATATAGAAAAGACTTTATTTTCTTATATAGTTTTTCACTCATCAGGAATTGATTTTTGTATATGATGTAAGTAGGGAAAGTTTTTTAAAAAAAATAGAAAACCAGTTCTCTTAACACCACTAATTTAATAGCTATCTCTTTGACTGGTTTGTAAAGTTAGAGGTGTCTCTATGACTTGTGAAATTTCTCTATATTCATTGGTCTGTTAGGAACTCTATTCTGCCCATCACTACCACATTGTCTTATTTACTGTTGCTTTATAAGTCTTGATGTCTGATAGGGTATTTTGTTTTTCTTCAAAATTATCTTAATTACTTTGGATGTTTGCTTTCTAAAGCCCACTTTAGCTGTAAGTGCACATGAACATAGAAGTGCATATAAGTACATG
Source organism: Carlito syrichta (assembly GCF_000164805.1). NCBI lineage: Eukaryota > Metazoa > Chordata > Mammalia > Primates > Tarsiidae > Carlito > Carlito syrichta. The sequence goes on from NW_007232496.1 coordinate 3,808, forward strand.
TAGCTCAACAAACTTGTATAAACTGAATATACCTATAAAACAAATCTGAAGATCAAGAAAAAGAAACCTGCTAGCATCCCCAAAACCCTACTATGCCCACCTCCCATCAATACCACTTCTTCCCACAGGGAACCAAGGTCATGAATCCAATATCATTGCATACATGTTGATTG
>NW_007232496.1:4487-7160 GCF_000164805.1 Carlito syrichta
GCCCACCTATCAACAAACTTTACCTCATTTCCTAAGGCCAGGTATTGCAGCGTGCGGGGAAGTTTTGGGTCCCTGCTCCCTCCAACTCTCTCCCCGGCTGCATTGTCTCCAGCCCGGCACCCAGCACCACCGGTCACACAGGGAGGCTCTGAGCGCCCGCCCCTCAGAGACACCGGTTCCATTACTGGCTGAAGTAATCTGGAGGGTCCCAGCGCCACTCTCCCGTTTACAGCCTGCCCTTTGGAACTTTGGAGCTCTGGAACTCCGGGTCCACCCTGGCTGAGGCACTCAGCGTGAGACCCCAAGCCAGAGGACCCAGACAAGCAGAGAAAAACAGATCTGCTTAAACTGCCTCGCCATTCTCCAGGCAGAGACTTCCATTGCCCCGCCCACCTAGCAACAAACTTTACCTCAGTTCCTAAGGCAACAGCGTGAAACAGGAGACAAAGCCCCACCCCTATGCTGCAATGAAAAACAAAAGGGAGAGACTGGAATCGGAGACCACAGAAGTGACTCTAGTCTGATCGCTTATTTTGACTTATGATTTTATCATTGAAACTGTTGGTCTAGATTATGTTTGCTGTTTACCTTCTGACTTATACTGTTTCTTGATTTTTTTGGCCTGTCTCTGTGTAGCTATCAGTATTCTTTAGGGAATCTTTCTTACCTGTCTTTTTTCACTTCTTCCCAGCCCTGTGTCTCTCTGTCAACTGATAGTTGGTATGTATATCTGTTTTCCCTCTCACACTTCTCTCTTTCGCTTATTTTGACTTTTGATTTTATCATTGTAACTGTTGGTTTAGTACACGTCTGTTGTTTACCTTCTGATCTACACTGTTTCTCGATTTTATTGACCTGTCTCTGTGTAGCTATCAGTACTCCTCAGGGAATCTTTCTTATGTGTGTTTCTTCACTTCTTCCTGGCCCTGTGACTCTTTCTCACCTGATAGCTGGTATGTATATCTGTTATCCCGTTCGCACTTCTCTCTTTCGCTTATTTTGACTTATGATTTTAGCATTGTAACTGTTGGTTTAGACCACGTTTGTTGTTTATCTTCTGACTTACACTGTTTCTCGATTTTATTGCCCTGTCTCTGTGTAGCTATCAGTACTCTTTAGGGAATCTTTCTTACGTGTCTTTCTTCACCTCTTCCCAGTCCTGTGTCTCGTTCTCATCTGATAGTTGGTATGTATATCTGTTTTCCCTGTCGTGCTTCTCTCTTTCTAACGCCCTATTGACACCCCCTTCCTCCATTATTTTCCTCCTCTATATGCCCCCTTTTTAAATCTAGGGACCAAGACTGCATACTGCTGAATAGACAGACTGTAAAGCAGAAGGAAAAGTGAACAAAGCCAGAAGACCCTCATAAGGAAGAACAGGTCATTGCAGAAGAGAAATAAAAGCAACCCCACCTTCCCTCAAAAACAGAATTGAAGAGAGGGAGAGAAAGGGGGAGAGGGAGAAAAATCTACAGAAATGAAGAAAAACCAAAATAAGAGTATGGGTCTATCCCAGACGCCTGGGACAGCAGACACTGAGAAATCTGACTTTGGAATGCAAACAATGAAAAGTCCCCAGAATGAAAGGTCTCAAACTATAAATGTAGATATCAAAACAATAATGGAGAGATTAAAAAGAATTGAGGAGACACAAGAAGAAACTAGGAAGGAGCTGATATCTGAGATAACAGTAATAAAGAATACTGTGAATGAAATAAATAACAAATTGATAAGCAGGGAAAGCAGAATTACCCAAGCAGAAGAAAGAATCTCAGAGCCCGAGAACCAAAATATAGAAATAACACAAACTCTTAAAAACACAGAAAATAAGCTAAAAAAGACAGAACAAAACCTTCAAGAGATGAGTGACTACCTCAAGAGGCCTAACCTAAGAATAATCGGACTCCCTGAGGCAGAAAGAGAAACAGAGACCACATTGGAACAAACTTTCCACGAGATCATTCAAGAAAATTTCCCTCATCTAATCAGTGATACAAAAATTCAAACACAAGAGATTCAGAGAACCCCCGCAAGACAACAAATGAGAAGACCAACTCCTAGACACATAGTAATTCGCCTAAATAAAGTAGGCACAAAAGAAAGAATCCTAAAGGCAGCAAGAGAAAAAGACCAGATCACCTACCATGGAAGACCAATCAGAATAGCAGCAGATTTATCTGCAGAAACCCTGCAGGCTAGGAGAGCTTGGAGCCCTATCTTCAAAGTCCTAAAGGATAAACAATTTCAACCAAGAATAACCTACCCAGCCAAGCTAAGCTTCATCAGTGAGGGAGAATTAAAATCTTTCCCAGATATCCAATCCCTAAGAACTTATGCAGCCACAAAACCATCTCTACATGAAACACTTAAGAAAGTACTAAACACAGAAGAAAAGGAAAAAAGAACAACGTTCTTCACAAGAGTACAGGGAAAAGAATAAAATATACACGAACCAACCCCAAAAGCAAAAGAAAGACAAAAAAGAAAAAAGAAAAAACCAAGTGAAAGAACAACAACTCAATAAGAACTCCATGATAGGGATGAACTCTCACATTTCAATAATTAGTCTGAATGTGAATGGACTAAACGCACCACTGAAAGACATAGAATGACAAATGGATAAATATCACCAGGCAACATATACTGCCTTCAGAGACCCATCTCACTAGAAAG
>NW_007232497.1:0-5221 GCF_000164805.1 Carlito syrichta
TTAATTTGCTTATACTTGATTTGTGTCCAATTATGTGGTCGATCTTAGAATATGTTCCATGTGGTGATGAGTAGAATGTGTATTCTGTGGTCTTTGGAGGGAGTGTTCTATAGGTATCAATTAAGTCCATTTGGTCCAGAGTCTCATTGAGGTTCCGGATCTCCTTGCTGATTTTTTGTCCTGATGATCTGTCTAAGGTTGTGAGTGGTGTATTAAAGTCCCCAGTTATTATGGTGTTAGAATCAATGTCTTTCTTTAGTTTTCCTAGAAGTTGCTTTATGAATGTTGGTGCGCCTATGTTGGGTGCATATATGTTTAGGATAGATATTTCTTGTTGATGGAGTGAACCTTTTATCATTATGTAGTGGCCCTCTGTATCTTTTTTAATTTTTGATAGCTTAAATGGTATTTTGTCTGAAATTAGGATCGCGACTCCTCCTTTCTTTTGTGTTCCATTCGCCTGAAAATTTGTTTCCCATCCTCTTACTTTGAGTCTGTGTATGTCCTTTCTAGTGAGATGGGTCTCTTGAAGGCAGTATATTGTTGCCTGGTGATATTTTATCCATTTTGTCATTCTATGTCTTTTCAGTGGTGCGTTTAGTCCATTCACATTCAGACTAATTATTGAAATGTGAGAGTTCGTCCCTATCATGGAGTTCTTATTGAGTTGTTGTTCTTCCACTTGGTTTTTCTTTTTTCTTTTCTTTTTGTCTTTCTTTTGGTTTTGGGGTTGATTCGTGTATATTTTATTCTTTTCCCTGTACTCTTGTGAAGAACGTTGTTCTTTTTTCCTTTTCTTTTGTGTTTAGTACTTCCTTAAGTGTTTCATGTAGAGATGGTTTTGTGGCTGCATAAGTTCTTAGGGATTGGATATCTGGGAAAGATTTTAATTCTCCCTCACTGATGAAGCTTAGCTTGGCCGGGTAGGTTATTCTTGGTTGAAATTGTTTATCTTTTAGGACTTTGAAGATAGGGGTCCAAGCTCTCCTAGCCTGCAGGGTTTCTGCAGATAAATCTGCTGCTATTCTGATTGGTCTTCCATGGTAGGTGACCTGGCCTTTTTCTCTTGCTGCCTTTAGGATTTTTTCTTTTGTGCCTACTTTATTTAGGCGAATTATTATGTGTCTAGGAGTTGGTCTTCTCATTTGTTGTCTTGCGGGGGTTCTCTGAATCTCTTGTGTTTGAATTTTTGTATCACTGATTAGATAAGGGAAATTTTCTTGAATGATCTCATGGAAAGTTTGTTCCAATGTGGTCTCTGTTTCTCTTTCTGCCTCAGGGAGTCCGATTATTCTTAGGTTAGGCCTCTTGAGGTAGTCACTCATCTCTTGAAGGTTTTGTTCTGTCTTTTTTAGCTTATTTTCTGTGTTTTTAAGAGTTTGGGTTATTTCTATATTTTGGTCCTCAAGCTCTGAGATTCTTTCTTCTGCTTGGGTAATTCTGCTTTCCATGCTTATCAATTTGTTATTTATTTCATTCACAGTATTCTTTATTACTGTTATCTCAGATATCAGCTCTTTCCTAGTTTCTCCTTGTGTCTCCTCAATTCTTTTTAATCTCTCCATTATTGTTTTGATATCAACATTTGCAGTTTGAGACCCTTCATTCTGGGGACTTTTCATTGTTTGCATTCCAAAGTCAGATTTCTCAGTGTCTGCTCTCCCAGGCGTCTGGGAGAGACCCATACTCTTCTTTTGGTTTTTCTTCATTTCTGTAGATTTTTCTCCCTTTACCCCTTTCCCTCCCTCTCTTCAATTCTGTTTTTGAGGGAAGGTGGGGTTGCTTTTATTTCTCTTCTGCAATGACCTGTTCTTCCTTATGAGGGTCTTCTGGCTTTGTTCACTTTTCCCTCTGCTTTACAGTCTGTCTATTCAGCAGTATGCAGTCTTGGTCCCAACTATCAGGTGAGAGAGAGACACAGGGCTGGGGAGAAGTGAAAAAAGACAGGTAAGAAAGATTCCCTAAAGAATACTGATAGGTTCAGAGAATCTCACCAGTTCGCCTATGCCGTCACCATCTTGCCCCGTCTCCAAATGATTGCCTATTAAAGAGTAAGCAACTCTTGACTTTTCTGGCTCATGGAAAAGTCACCAAGATCCAGAAATAATTAAAAGGAATGATATATTTTTTCTGTAAACATAAATATTTAATTTTTCACTTTAAGTAAGTAAAATCCTTCACCTTTTTCTAAATGTTTTATCCCGCAATAAAGTATTTGTATTGGAAGAAAATCACCAATTTGAAGATGTTGTAGGTGATATTGCTTTGAATCATGTTCATAAGAGTACCTTCTGCTGGCTTTACTTTTCTGTTGACGCTTAATACATTGTTGATATTTATTGAAATTAGAAAATTATAGAAATAATATTTTTGTTTTAACCTCCAATATATTTTTATACTTTTTTTGGTTTTCTAGTTCAACAAATAAACTCAGTGATAAGATTGAGTGAACTCAGAGAAGAGGATGCTTCCATTTTGATAATTAAAAAACCGATTTCTTTAAAACACAGTATCTTCAAATGTATGGCCCTATTAGTATATTACAAAACCATCCATTCCTGTAATCTCATGTTAAATGTAAGAAGTGCTAATACACTTGTGTGTGTTAAGATTAAGTTGTTTGTTTTGTATAAATTAAGCAATTACAGCATAAACAGAATTACTATTTACAAGTTTCTGTTTTAATGGATTTTGAGGGATGATGTTTTGTTTCCATATTTCTTCCTGAAGGTAAAAGAATTAAAACTGTATTACTATATCATTAAAATTGTGGTACACATACATCAACCAGTTTTTAATCAACTTTAATTTGCCTATATTTTCAAGTTATCCTCTAAGAGTTTCTACATACCATGGCTCTCTAATGAAGAGATACTTTTTTGGAGCTTATTCATTTGCTTTTAGTCATTCAATAATGCAGGCCTTCTATTTCTTTTCTGGTAGAATTAAAAAAAAATTCCTACCTAAATAACTCATGAAGTAAATCTTCATATATTTCATGTTTTATCAAAAAGTAACACTTCTTTCTAAAACAAAGTACATAGATATATTACTTTTGCATTATCTATGTATAACATTATATGTAATATAGTATTATATATATATACTTAGATATAAAAATATACTTTGGTCAATTATATCTTTTCAGTTTTGTTCTACATGCCTGCAAAGTGTTAATTTCTTTTCTCCAACTCTCTCCGGTTTAATCTAGAAATGCTTATACATTTTATTTAAATATTTATGTTCTAAGTATATAATTCTGAAATATTTTTTTATGTATTTATTTATTTTTAGATTTGAAAAATATAGTTTCTTTAGAAGGTAAATTAGAGAGAGAAGTATGATTCACCTCCCCAAGAGAAAGGAAGGTACCAAAGTCAGGAAACATGTAACGGCCTGTTCTTTTTATTATATTTTATGTACATGTAGAACATATTAGCTATTTTATATACAAGCATTATTTTAAAGCATTCACAATTTTATTAAACTAATTTTATTTAAAAACAACACCCAAATGAGCATTTTCTTTTTGAGGGTTCAAGAACTCAAAAGCCATCTTTCAATGGTGAAATTATATTGGACATTTCTGCTAAAGGCATTTGCAAACAAAAAATAATGTGTAGTATAATTTAGAAGAATGAGTATGAAAACTATATATACTTGCAATGTTGAAAAAAACTCATCTTTAAAGGTATGGTGTATTTTTGTTATTTTATTAACTGTACTTTTACAAAAGTTAGATTTAACTAATATATTTGGTTTTTAGGCTTATCCACGAAATAGGTTCCATGATAAAGAGCTTCTACATTTTATCATAATCTCATATTCATATTTTTGTGAATATTGTTCATACAACCACTTTGTATATTATATGAATTGGGTTTCTTAATGCCTCACTGCTTTCTTCAAGGTGCCTTGTAATGATATAAATTCCTTGGACTTCCGAAGCACAAGGGCTATATCCTAGAGTTCCTGTTCATGAGAATGAATGTCACCAATTTAATTCCTGTGTGAATCAAAACTGCCACAATTGAGTGAATGCATGTTGAATAAATAATCTCTCTTAACCTCAAGATTGTACTAACTGCCCGGATCACCTTGTATACTACTTAATTCTATAAATGACATCATTCTCCATACATATAATACTTATTATACTCATTTTTGTTCTTTGACCTGTTTTCTGACAGCATAACACGTGAATCATAGGCAACTGGTACTCAAAGTTAGTTGTGCAATACTTGGTAAGAATATGTTCATTTTTTGCTGAATATACTACTAATTTGGCACTGGATTGTTTTCTCTACATAATGTTCTCCCTGAAATTTATAGAGTTCATTATATATGAGTGAAGATAAGGCATGAGATCATCTTGGTGTTATCTGATCCAGCGTCAATCCTGAAAAGCTCAATGACTTTTTTTTTTTTTTGGCTTTATTTTATTGCAGACATGTGGAGTACGAGTCAGCATTAAGTACATGAGTAATCTACATGCAGGGAAAGTTTGGGCCTCCAACTGGTCCTCATTTCCCCTGGTTTAGGACCAGGTACCCTTTGAGTTGTTATGTTCCTCCCCCCCATTGCACCTCCCCTGTGCTATTGTAATTAATGTTCAGGTCCCACTTACGAGTGAGAACTTGTGGTATTCGGTTCCTTGTTTCTGTGATCGATCACCAAGTATAATTGTCTTCAACTCCATCCAATTTGCTGCAAAGTCCATGATTTTGTCCTTCTTTGCGTCTGCATCATATTTTACAATTGAAGCTCAGTGATTATTATAGAATTTTCCAAAAGCCTTTGATTCTAGGTTGAGTGTTGCAAATGAATGAAAAAAAAAATCAGATGTAAAGATTTATGTCTAGCACTCACTTGACTCTTATTTTCACTTATTCCATTTATTTACTAATTACTCAGGCATAGAAAGGATCATTCTTCATGTCTTTCTGGGAAGTAATATTCTAGGAGACATTGAGTTGGTAAATGTATCTTAATTTATTGGAGTGACTCTGACACTTGCTACCCTAACATCTACTGAAAATAAAAAGCAACCCAATAGTTTTAAAAAAAAATAGACATTGTAAATCTGTAGTTCCTGATGTGAATAGAAGTGTCTCTCAATAAAAAAATAAATATATATATACACATATATGTATATATTATATATATGTGTATGTATTATATATATATATATATATATATTTTATATATATATATATACAAC
>NW_007232497.1:5477-6475 GCF_000164805.1 Carlito syrichta
ATATATTTTTTTTTTTTTTTTGAGTTGGTGTCTCACTCCATCACCCAGGCTGGAGTACAGTGGCATTAACAACACAGTTTTCAGTTTTGGACTTCTACCATTGAGTAGCAAATACATTATTCTGGAATTATCTTAGAGGAGGTTAAACATTGTCTCTTTTTCATACACATCTCATTCTCTTTCTGGAATACTTATTTCAGCACTTTGTCCCTAAACAAACCAAAGATGTAAAAAAAAATTAAAATTAAAATTAAAAAATCATGCTTTTTAAGATGAAACGTAGACAAAAAAATCAATGGTATTTTCAAAGTCTTTTGCATACTTTAAGATCAAAATAAATAATTTATGTATTGGACTTCAGCTCTTCGTGTATTATTGCTTGTCTTCAGATGTTTACCACAGACAAAGTTAAAATTTCACATATAATTTATGATCTTTCCTAAGGAGAAAGACAGTACTTCTAGAAGAATAACGATAGTGCAAATGATATTCAAAGCTGCTTTACATTATGATTGGAAAATATGATGTATTTCGAGAGAGCATATATTATATATAGTGTCTTTGGCACAACAGCAGATAGTCTTAGAAAATTCATCTAGCACATAGTAGGTGTTCATTGAATATTTATTGAATCAGTGAATAAAACACTACACTCTTCTTCTATCAGAGTTATTTTATCTCTGAAAATGCCTTTGAAATTTTTGAAATTTAAAGACTGTTAACTTGTTGCCAAAAAGCTTAATAGAAAAGTGCAGTCTATGGTGTTCCCCAAGTAAGAAATGGAAATACATTCAAGAATATTAACTGAAATTGATAGCAGATATCAAAGCAAGGCTTGTGGCATTACAATTAACTAACTGATCCATCCCCATTATATGTTTAAATTATACGAACGAGCCGGGCTCGGTGACTCAGCCTGTAATCCTGCGCCTTTGGGAGGCTGAGGTGAGTGGATTGCCCGAGCCTGCAGGTTCGAGACCCGCCTGGGCAGCGAGACG
>NW_007232497.1:6495-15892 GCF_000164805.1 Carlito syrichta
GAGCGGCCACTGCATTCCAGTCTGGGCGACAGAGTGAGACTCCAACTCAAAAAAAAAAAAAAAAGTCAAATTATTTGGACATTGCCAGATACACGAATTTAAATTGTTTTTATTGTAAATGGAGAGATATTGAAACAACAATCGAAACAACAATAGTCTATAGTATATTTTCCCTAAAATCGAATGTGATATTGAAGTTCATTTCCTAATTTGCTTTGGAAGGTAGATAGTAGAAGTCTTTCTAAATAAAACTGTCATCCATCCATAGGTGCTAATCCTGTCTCTTATTCCAATTGGATTCTACAGGACTTGGCAAAGCACAAAGAAAATTACTTGCTAGAATTATGAGATCTGAAGCCGGGCATGGTGGCTCATGCTTATAATTCCAGCACTTTGGAAAACTGAGACAGGAGGATCACTTGAGCTCAGGAGTTTGAGACCATCCTGGACATAATAATGAGACTTTGTCTCTACAGAAAGTAAAATAATAATAATAAAAAAAAGATAGCCTGATGTGGTGGTGAGTACCCACTCACTACTCAGCTACTCAGGAGGCTGAGACGGAAGGCTTGCCTAAGGTCAGGAGGTTGAGGCTGCACTGACTTGTGATCATGCCACTGTACTCCAGCCTGGGCAACAGAATGAGATTTTGACTCAAAAAAATAAAGAGAACCAAGAGATCAATGTTCAAATATAAATTTTGAAGTGTGCAAGCAGTGTAAATCATTTATCTGTCATTTGTTTTACTTGTAAATTAAAAAATTAGAATTGTATGATTGGTTCTCAAACTTGACTACACCTTGAAATCATTGGGGTGGAAAGAACTTTTAAAAATACTGATGTTTGGCAACTTTTAAAGATTGTAATTTGATATTTTGGGAGTATGGTCTCATCCAGGCAGATGGCAGTCTTTATTCCTTGATGCAGTGGTTCACCCTATAATCTGCAAAAACTTTAAATTTTCTCAAAAGATAAGGAAGAAGGAAAAATATGGTGTGGAAGGAAAGGAATATGCCCTTGATGTAGTAAAAGAGAGAAAATGAATTAAGTTGGTGGAGGAAAGACAGAACTATGGGTTCTGAAATGTGAAACCACCCACATTAGGACTTGTTAAAATCTCCCAGGAAATTTTAAATGTAGTTTAATTTGAGACCCCTTGGATCAAAAATCCTTCATTTCCTCTCAGCATTAGCCTTTAGTCCTTTAATCAGTCTATCCCTCCCAAAGTAATAGACATGTAAGATGAGCATGTCTAGAGAACTAGATTATATCATGAGGACTATGGTTAATAAAACTGTACTTACTGTATTAGGTATTTCCACTCAATGAGTAAACTTCAGCTGCTCTTGCCAAAAAAAAAAAAAAAGTGACTATGTAAGATAATGATGTTAATTTTTTCACTATAGGAACCATTTTATTATCTAGACTATCCTATAACTTTATGCTGCACACCTTAAATATGCACAATGAAAGTTATTTAGAAGAAAAAATCTGGGATAATGATTTGTTTTAAGTACATTCTTGAAAAATGATAGGAAGGCATAAACACATGAACTCTTTAAGAAAAATATACAAAATTCTTGCTGTTAGTTATTCTTATATTAACTAGGAATGGCTTTATAATCTTAATACACAGTCTAAATGTTAAAATATGATTTGGGGTGTTTTTTACTTCTGTGGTGACCTCTTTTCCCTATTAGGTTATCTTTCTCTGAGGTTGCCTAAAGGATTTCACTCCTATTAAGGTTATTCAAGTGGGAAGATCCTAGCTTCCTATATTTTCTTTGCTGCTCTCCTCATCCAGGCAAGTAGCAGCCTTTATTTAGTCCTTGATGAAGTGGCTCCTTCTATAATTTGTAAAAACGTTAAACCCTCTCAAGTGGAGAAGGAAAAAAACAAGGGTGACAGGAAAGGAGTATGCCCTTGAGGTAGAAAGAGAAAAAACAAGGATTAAGTAGGAGGAAAGACAATAGAACTACAGGCCCCACAAGGTGAAATATCCAGGCCACAAGCTCCTTGAGGGTCAAGTCCATTGGCAAGGTCTCAGAATGCACAACTGTGTAGAATATCTGGGGGAGCTAGGCTCTACGCACAATGGCTACCGTCCTTGTCGTAGAAACCCATGATCAGCATGGCTGGGGAACAAAAGAACTGTCAGCCCTTTAGGCAACATGTGAACTGGAAGAAGCTGTCTCTCAGCAGCAACCAGTGCAGTCAAATTACCTGATATACTGGCATCAGATAAGACTCGTAGGAACTGGGAGAGCAATGGCAGAGAGAGATACATTAATGACTTGGGTTGAATTTCCCATCAACCTTGACTTTCAGGGTTGAAGATAAGTTAATTTAAGAATGAATACATGAATATATAAATACATTAATTTACTTTTTTCTGTACCTCCAAGCTGATGAATATGTTTGTTGTAACACATTGTGAATAGATTGTATTTATAGCAAAGCAGAAAATATTCTGTATTTCTGCTCAAGGCGTGATCGCATTACTTGGTAATGAGAAGTGATGCCTGTCTTGCTTAATTGTAAGTATCCCTATCAGATATGTTTCGTAGATATCTTATTTTTTGGTTATTTAGAAACTTACAATTAGGAAGGAGCTTACATGAAAATATTTTGGTGGTTGCCTGTGGGTTCACATGTCTGTTTCAGGGTTTGACTTAAAAATCATTATGCCTTAGCTTTAGAGAATGCACACTGAGAAAAAAAAAAAAGCAATTCTTTAAAAAGAGAGAGATGAACTACAGAGAAGTCAATCTCAAAAATTGCTTTTTTATTATGAATGAAATTTATATTTGTGTTCACCCATTATTACCTTTTTATGATTTTGTCTAACTATTCATATATAATAATTTGTTTTTTTATGTCTTAAAATTGTGTGTAAAAAATTCTCAATATAATGCACAAATAATTTTTCAAATATAATAAAACAGTGTCATATGAAATATTTATACAATGATATGATATTTCCAATGCCACTAGTTTATATTAGTCAAGAAAAATGACTTAAAATTGTTGGAACTAGCTTAAACCACACACTACATTTAAAAATAACTATGTATTTTTCTATGAAGAGGCTAGAGAGTTTCTAAAATGCAAGTTTACAAAACAAAGGAATGCATTGTAAATTGGGAATACTTCCCAGCAAGCCAGCTAATTATTTAAGGTAATGTTTATGCTTGGTTGCCAGGTAGAGTTTGCCTCTAAGGGAGAGCAGGCACACTTCAAGATAATTCACCAAGGTAAGAAGAAAATACTATCATTTCTATTGTGTTTGTTTTTATTTTTAACTTTATTTTTAAACAATTTCATACACACAGAAGAGTAGCAAGAATAATACAGAGTTGCCATACCTCTTTGACAAAGTTTCTATTAATATTAACATCTTATGTATAACCATAGCAAGGTTATCAAAACTACATTTGTGTTGGTACAGTTCTCTTAGCTAACTACTTGAATATCATCAGTTTTTCATATATTCTGTTATATAAATATGTTATAGATTTATCTCTACCTTCCCCCAATTAATGATGGATCTTTAGACTTTTATTGGCTTTTATAATCCTGATACTTATGAAGAGTTGGCATTTGGGTATTATGTAGAATGCCATCGTCAAAAAAGTCATTTTTGGTGATTCAATAGAGGTTATACATCTAGGAAAATAATCACGCAGAAGCTATATGCTCTTAGTACATAACATCTGTGTATACATAATGCCAAAATTACATTATTTGTGATGGTAACCTTGAACACTTGACTGAGACAATGTCTATAAGGATTTTCCACTGTAAAATTATTATTATTCCCTTTTTAATTAATAAATATTCGAAGGAATATACATTGAAGAGATTAAGTTATCTTGTTTTTTCTCTCATCTATCATCATATCTTTCTTGTAGCAAATATTACTGAGATCTTCTATCTCCCTCATTTCTTCTACATGTGTTGATTGGAATGCGTCCATAAGGAAACAACTCTTTTCCTCCCATTTATGTATGTATTTATACAATCATTTACTTGTACCACTGTGGACTTAAGGATGTTTATTTTATTCTTGGAATTTTTATCCACTTATGTTTTTAAAATAAAAACTAGAAATACATCAACTTTTGTTAACCTTAATAAAAATTTACATTGGCACCCTCATTAGTATAAATGTTGAACAATCTGTCGCATTGCCAAAAGAGAGTTCTTGATGGCTGATAGGGTTCACCATGTGAAGAAGTTACTAGTGGTACTATCATTCATTCATTAACCTATTTGCTTATTCTAAGTATATTTATTGATAACTTATTATGTCAGACCATGTTCTAGAATTGGGGGAGATTAATAAATAAATAAAACAGACCAAATTTACCACACAGGAAGAGCTAAAGTCAAAAAAGAAGAGTATCAGATGAGGAAGTTGAAGAGGTTACCAGGAACGAATCTACAAAGAGTCTGGATTTCATTATAATTTTGCTAGTAACTCTCTGACAGATATATAATAAAGGATAATATTTTAAAATACAAGAAATTGTAACAGTACAAAGTTGAAAGTGTGGTAATTAATCCAAATAAAAAACTGATAGTGATTTGAACAAAGAAGGTATTAGCTAATTAGTCAATCAAAATGCATTTTGAAGTTTAAATCTCTGAATTGGACAAGGAGAGTCAAAAATGACTTCAAAATAGAACTTGGCAACTGAGTGAAAACTGGTTATATAATTTCTTGAGGAAAGAATTGGGAAATAGAGCCTATTTTTTAGCTTTAGTTATTTATTTGTTTTTAATTTAAACAGTTTTGGGGGTACAAATGGTATTTGGTCAAATGAATGAATTGTATAGTTATGGACTCTGTACTGGTTTTCAGGGTACTTGTCACTCAAATAGTGTATATTGCACCCAATAGGTCAATTTTCATCTCTCACCTCCCTCCCACCTGTCTTCCTTCTGGGTCTCTAATGTCGATTATACTACTCTATTTGCTTTTGCAAACCCATAGCTTAGTTGTCACTTTTAATTGAGAATATGCAGTATTTGGTTTTCCATTCCCAAGTTAATTCTTCTGAGATAATGGCTTCAAATTCCATCCAAAATGCTTCTTTTTTATGGCTAAATAGTATTCCATGAGGGGTGTGTGTGTGTGTGTGTGTGTGTGTGTGTGTGTGTGTGTGTAAAATATTTTCTTTACCTACTGATAGGTTTATGCTAACTTAGGTAGATTCCACGTCTTTGTAATTATGAATTGTGCTCGATAAACATGCAAGTACAAGTGTCTTTTTGGTCTAATGACTTATTTTCCTTTGGGCAGGAATCCAGGAGTGAAGAATGATCTATCTATATGTGTAAGTCTGGATTTTAGCCATGATGAGCTGGGGATCATGAACTTCAGAGCCATTAATGGGTAAAAAGTATCGAATTCCTCTGGGAGAGAAAGTTGTATGGAGTAAGTTTAAAGGATTAGAGACCTGTACACTGTGACATTGGTGCACTTATTGACAATGGGAAACTGTAAGAGAGATTCCAGCAAATAAGTCTGAAGAAAATGAATGATACTACAGGAGGCAAACCAAAATAACATAGTGAACAAAAACAAGGAGTATAAAATTTCAAGAAAAGGTGACTTTATCAGATGTTGCTATTATGTCCTGTGAGGAGAAAAATTTAATTTACCATTGGATTTGGCCATGATGAAGTCAATGCTGACTTTGACAAGAGCAGTTTCAAAGACGTAATGGGGAAGAAAGCCCACTGAAGTGAGTTTTTTAAATAATGAGTAAAGGGGATTAAAAGATGAGTAATGATGATTCACATGGAATTTTTGCTACAATGGGATGTAAATGAAGAAAATAACTGCTGATACATAAGGTGGAGTCCAAAGAAAATACTTGGTAAAACACAATTTTAACTAAGTGAAAGTGTGGTTGGTTAAATTAATGAGTGATATGCCCTTAAAAAGTATCTTTCTTTCATCTAATAATGGGTTTCAAAGGTTCCTTGACAGCAGCATTAGACCCAAGATCTACATCCAAAGTGAAATAGTTTCTCAGTCAATCTTAATAATATAATCTCAATATTTTAATTTTTCTTTTACTTTGTTCTCACTTTCTTTAGGAGCCTAGCTTTTATTAAAAAGTATAATAGCCGGGCTCGGTGGCTCAATCTGTAATCCCAGCGTTTTGGGAGGCCAAGGTGAGTGGATTGCCTGAGTCCACGGGTTTGAGACCCGCCTGGGCAACTTGGTAAGACCTCATCTCTACAATAAATCAAAAATTAGCCAGGCCTGGTAGCACATGCCTGTAGTTCCAGCTACTTGGAAGGCTGAGGCGGAAGTGTTGCCAGAGCCCAGCAGGTCAAGGATGTGGTGGCCAGGAGTGGCCACTGCCCTCCTGTCTGGGTGACAGAGTGAGACAACTCAAAAAAAAAAAAGTATAATAAAGCAAAATACAGAGAGTGGTTGATTTGGCACAGAGTGACTTTATATCTAAAAGTAATTATACATGGAACCCTCTTTCACTTTCAAAATTTCCTAGGACAGTAAAACTTGCTGATATGGCTATGTGCTCATACTGTGACTGTCAACATTATAACTACACAGACTAGAGGAGGAAATTATTGTAGGAGTGCCTCTTCATCTATGTTGGCTCAGCAGACATTTCCACAAATGAACTTAAGTAGTAATGATAAAGCAGTTCTACATAAGAAATATGGTGTATCGTTTTACCTGTATACTATTTTGTGATTAATAATTAATCTACTGATGTCAAAATTGATAAAGTTCTCATGGCATTTCATTTGGAGCTATTTTTTTCATAGTTTGGAAGACTGTATGTAGTTATGCAGCTTTGTATCATGTATCCTCATTAGGTAAATCTATGCGAAGAACTGTTTTTTAAAACATTTTAGTATAGGAAAAAAAGAACTGGATCATGAGTGAATAAATCTGGGTTTGCATCAGAATTCCATCCTTTATTGGATAGGAGACCTTTGGCAAGCCATTTGAACTCAGCCTCGGGTTTCTCACTTACAAATAGATATAAGTGCCCATATATAGGCATATAGGTACTTACCAGGACTTTTCTAAGTATTTAGATAATGCAAAACATTTGAAAACCATAAATGTAAAAAATAACAATACTTTATACTTATTTAACCCCTTACTCTATTTTAGAATGTTCAAAAGTGTATTATCATTTTATTACACAACAATTTTATGGATTAAGCAAGAAGAAATGTTTACTATAATATTGCTACATGCCTTAAGCCTGTCAACAGCTAAACGCATAGGGTAATGAAATATTAATTGATGTGATTATATATTGCATAAAGCAGTTCCAGATCCATAGGGTGGGGTAGTTACATATACAAAGTAATTCTATTATTTTGTTAGAATATTAGTGATAAATAGAAATTTACGAATCATTTCAAAATTCTCCTTTAAAAGTAAATGAACCGGGGAGTAGAGAAGTTAAGCAACTTTCTAAATTAAGAATGAATGTCTATGAACTAATACTTACTGTGTTCCTACTATTTTCTAAATACCTCATGCAGGTCAACTCCTTTTTGATCTACACAATTAACCTCAGAATATCATTACATCACCAAATTTTTCAGGTAAGAAACTACAGGCAGTCCTCAAATTAACATATTTTGACTTGCAATGTTTTCACATTACAAATGAGTTTATTGGCATATTAAATGCATTTCAACTTATGATATTTTCAGTTTATAAAGAGTTTTTTGGGACATAATCTCTTCATAAGATGGTGAGTATTTGTAGACTTAAAATAGTTTAAATAATTTGGCCAAGGTAATACATTTATAAGTAATGAAGTTAATTTCAACACGTGCTTTTTGGCTCAGATTTGTTTTATCATCACTGCCTTAGTTGTGTCATTATAAAAAACACCTTTAGTAGTAAAAATCCAGAATTAGAACTTTGGTCTTCTGAATAAATCTAGTATTCATTTCCTCTTAATAATTTGATTTACTTAAACTTACTCATTGTGTACATATTACAATATATAAAGGATTCCTATCTAGGTTTTGATCAATGCAAAAATGATGAAATTTCTGAACATTTATATAAATACCCTAATATAGATGGCTTTGGTGTGTGAGAAAAGAGGAACATATACTGTTATGGAGGAGACAAAAATCATTATTCATATGTGTGTGAATAGTGAAGACTTTAAGGAAATATGTTCCATACATTGCATTACCAGCACACAGACTATCACAATCAGAACTAGGGATATGAAAGAAGACTATGTTCAGAAACAGGCCATGGCCAACAAAGATAGAGACAAGGGATACAGTAATGCCAAGAGATGAACTTTGAAGACTGGAAGCAGCAGATACTGAAGGGCATTGAGTATAATGTGTAGATGTTTAGATTTAATCCTTGAAGTAATGCAGAGCCATCCTAGGTATGGGAGATACACTGAAGTGCAGAATTGACATCACTCCTTTGGTAAAACATGTGCAAATATAATTGAATTTATTTGGAAGATACACCAAATGTGGAATGTCTGATATTTTAAATGCCAAGACTCATTAAAAGGGTACTTACAGAAAATTATTTTTATTTGAACTTGTAATCAATTTGTAAAAGTGAAAACTCATTCATGTTGTAAGGTGTTGATGATATAATCTCATTCCCTTATGTGTAAATTGTGTCTTTAGGTATGGCAAGAAGCAAAGTAGTATTATCCAAGATTTACAGTGCCAACATTTTTTAGGAAAAGATGACATGTACTATTCAGTAATTTATACTGAAACATAGAAAATATGAAACATCTCCTTATTTTTCCTTATATATTTGTATTTACTTATGAGTTAATGGATTTTCCAAGAAAATTACTTTTTTTAATAAATATTTTTTATTATGATATTGTGGGGTACAGTTAAGGGTTAGGTATATAAATATGCTTTGTTCAGACACCCTTGTTGATAAGGGGTGTCTCCCCATCCCCAGACAGATATTTACTACTGTTAATCCCATCTCCCTTCCCCTCCCTACCCATAGTTTCCCACCACTGTCAGTCATTTTCTTAGAGTATTATGTTAGATGTTCAAGGTCCACTATATGAGTGAGAACATGTGATACTCAGATCTTTGTTTCTGTGAGAGGTCACTCAGTATTATTGACTCTAGTTCCATCCAGGTTACTACGAAATTCATGATTTTGTTCTTTTTTATGGCTGCGTAGTATTCCATCATGTATATGTACCACATTTTTTAATCTAGTCCTCTTTTGATGGGCAACATGGTTGCTTCCAGGTTCTTGCTATTGTGAACAATGCTGCAATAAACATGCATATGCAGGTATCTTTTTGATAGAGGGATTTGAGTTCTTCAGGATATATTCCCAGTAGGGGGATTGCGGGGTCATATGGGAGGT
>NW_007232498.1:0-3014 GCF_000164805.1 Carlito syrichta
TCCAGATTTATACAGCACCTTGAACATTATTGTCAACCCCAGGTATTTCGACAAAACTTCTATGTAAAGACATAACCTTGACTAAATTAAAATCAGAGCTCTCTACTGCTTAACTTTAATGAAACACTGTCATGTCTACTGACAAACAAAAAATTCAGTTTCATCCTCTTTAATGCAAATTACTGGCAATTTGGTCCAATATTTTCCCTAAGATTTCTTTCAGCTAGTTAAAGAATGGAACTGAATTCTAAATTAGGGTTTTCATTTAAATTCAGATTACATTTTTAAAATGGAAGCTAATTTTTTTTGAAATTAGAAAAAAATGTTATTTTGGATCTAAACGGGTTTTCCTAGATACAGTCTAGCACTCTAAAACAAAATGGAATAATATTAAAATATGCATAGAAATAATTCATAGGTCAAATTCAATAGCCATGTCAGAATAAAAACATATGTTAGCATAAAATTGTTTATGAATCTTGATAGATCATTACCCATAGAAACTAAAGTAGAATACATTTTAAAATCAAAATTTAACATTAAATCTTGCTTCCAAACTTTCCCATGGATGGTAGTCCTGAACTGTGACCCAAAGTCTCATCATCATCCTCACCTGAAAAGCACCATGAGAAATACTGGTTAAAAAAACAATTTCTTCACTAAGTCTCTCCGAAACACATTGTTTATTTGCTTCGGTAAGCCTCTAAAGATGTTTTGTGGCTTTACAAGTTCCAAGTTTGAAGTTGAAATTCTTACGAGGTACATTATCTGCAAGTTTGACATTTAAAATGTATGGGGCTACCATGCTTTTGTTAAAACACTTTATATTACATAAAGGGGGGGAAAGGCAAGACTCTCAAATTTCTACAGGCGCTGGCGCATTTCAGATTTTATAGTTCACATTATTCCTATAGAAGAACGCGCTGATGGCGATGACACTGGAAAGTGAATTCCTTAGGTCGTGGGAGCATAATGACAAACATGAGCGACCTGCAGCCCTGGGTCATCTCATGAACAAACCTTCTCTGTCAGGTAGGATTTCTGGTTTGCTTGGCCCTGAGAGACTTAAAGTATGCCTGAAAAGAGACTTTTGAAGGTTCTACAGAGCATTCAATTTTTCTGCTTGTTTTATCACAAAATTCTTGCAGCAGTCTAACACCACCCAACCGTGTTCTGAAGGCAGAAACAATCTTAGTTCTGGAGACCTGTCTATTTCTTTGTCCCGTGACAGAGAAAATACATGCTTTTAGAATCCGGGGGGATGAAATGATACCAAAAACTTTCTATTAGAACTTGCCATTGTCCCAATTCTGCAACCTGCTTTTAAGCTTCAAGACTAATTATAAACTGAAACTACCAGAAGAGTCACTAACTCCTTATCTGACACCATCTTTCTAAAAAGTTGGAGAAGCTAGATTTTTTTAAATGACTAAAATATTTGTTGTTTTACAAATTATAATCTTTCAATGAAACCTTTTTACTACTTTTTCCATTCTCTTTAAATATGTTACATTTGTGTCTTTTCTTTAAATATGTTACATTTGTGTCTTTTCATTTATGTTTAAAAGAATTCCAAAACAACTTGCTAAACATAAAAAATATAAGAAAAAGGGAAACGGTCCACTTTATTTTTATCTACATAATGCCAAAAGAGATGTGCCAATGTTTTCACTGAAATTAAACGTACTTAAAAAAAAAAAAAAGTTAATCTTGTGTGCCATAGCAACTCAGCCTTCAAAGCTTGAATGAGTAAATCTGACGAAGTTATTTTTCAGGAGTTTAATTCCGGTCACTAGATCAGTGCAAATTCACCAATTAAGCACAGGAGGAATAGCAGCTCCATGCTATCATCAATTATTAGGGAAAAGTTATTTTAAAAAATCTAATTGAACCCTATTATTAGTAAATGTATCTTTGAACTCTGAAAGTTGAATAACTGAACAAATTAATAAGGCAAGCAAGTTTCTGGCAGTTATATCTGACCTAAGTAAGAAAAGGGTTGTAAATGCTCCCTTATATGCAGATGACTTTTGCTAACATGGTTAGCTCAACCTATTCATTGAAATAAATCTAGCAATTATAATTATTGCCTGTATGCAATTAAAATAAAATGCGGAATCCAAAATATATTTTCCTCTCTACTGTATTTACATAGTTGTACTGCCACCTTTCAATTTGATTAATAATGTTTACAAAGCTTCATGTTGAATGTCCATTAATTTGCATACACGTATTTTCATGTTAGAATTTCAAGAATCAGGAGCTATTCCAGAATTAGGAGGAAAATACACATGCTTCCTTTTTACTCCCATAATTGGGTAAATTGCTGATAAGATGAACTGATAAGATGAACCAAATTCTGCACATATTCTTATAAAATGTGTCTTCCATGGTCAGTGCAAATTTCTAATAAATCTGATAAAACTACAGATTTACTAATAAGGGGTAGTCAGTGACAGGACCTGGGTCTGGATACTTTTATAGCTAAGTGCAAAACCATAAAACTTAAAATGCCCAAAGGTACAGTTTATTCATACAATTAGATGACCTAAATTTACACAGTCCTTATAAAAGGCTAATATTTTACTTAGATGAACCAAAGCATTTTAAAAATACTTTTTATCTACTTATTTGGGGCTGAACTATGTGAATCCAATCAGGTCCCTCAAATAAGAATCAAGCTAAGACACCTAGGACTGTCTCTGCCACAGAGGTCACAGGAGTTTACATATTTGTCATAGACTAAAAGCAGTGATGTACATAAACACTTATGGGCACACAGAAAATGTGTGCATAATAAACACACCCTGGCAGATAGCCAGAAAAACAATATGAATGCCAAAAGAGCAAGAAATGCTCATATGCTTCTCCTTTCCAAAAAAGGATTATGTGCATGTGTACAGAGAACAAAAAACATGGACATTCATATTTAATAATAAACAAGTATAACTATTTACATAACCTCATTTCAACCTTTCAACAACTCTATGTGGTTCAAGAAAAGTGAAAAACTG
>NW_007232498.1:3655-5245 GCF_000164805.1 Carlito syrichta
GAAGTGCTCCACTCAGAAATTAAACTTGCTTCCTTTCTTTCCTTACCTATGACACACTCTAGATGACTAAGTAATCTGAATAAAATGTGATTGCTTTCTGATAGATTAAAAAATAGTTTAAATCAACATCGTTTATGAGTTTTATCCTAGCCCCAATTTAAACTGGAATATGAAATTGAATACTCTCCTCACAGTAAATATTTTATAGGTCTTTGCCACAAATTTTCTATGCACAAGGTTACAGGAGTATCTAAAGAAATGTTTTTTGAGAATAAAATTAATTGCCTTTTGATGCAATTAAAGTAACAGGCAGAGTGAGTCACTGCAATTACATTACTCTTAAATTAAAACGTAAATACAAGTGTGGTGCAGGGTCTCCCTGTCTCAGATGACACTCTCCGACGTCAGTTCCTGGCTCAGCCCTCATGGCTGGTTCTGGGTGTTTATTAAGGGGCTGGTGGCCCTTGGCAGAGGGTGAGCTGCTGCACACACCAGAGCCATCAAATTGACATGGCCCATGCAGATGGCTCCATCCCGTTCATGGAAGCAGACAGGTCCCAGTTGGCCGGGACAAACATTTCAGTCATCCCTTAGAAAGTATCACTTTCAAAAGCTCGATTAAAAGATTATCTGTGTATAATATATCTGGGTTTACAAGGCATTCGGATTTCATCATTTCCAATTCCCAGTCCCCCAAACGAGCATGCTTACATTTGACATCACAAGTCGCCAGCCCACGAGGATTTTCCTTTGGTTTCCTCAAATGCTAATTATGTAACAAGTCTCATTCAGTTCATATGATTCACTTGAGCAGTAGGTACTTCGTTTACATTCAACAGTCAAAAGGGATGTGAAGCCTCTCTTATTCCTCCAAAACAATCATGCTGTGTGCCCAGCTCCTTTGTGTGCAGTGTTCACATCCACCAGCACTGTGAGTGAGATCGGACTCAGAGCCACCACCAGCAGGTCTGTTCTGTCCTGTGAATACAGAGGATGAGTATTAAGTCATTCGCTCACCAGCACAACTTGAGCAGATTTCTACATGCCTGTGAGAGTAGCCTCCAACTAAGAATGCACGCCGAAACTCTGACTGCCCCAAATGCTAATAAATGCATTGGACCAGGATCTGGTTGAAGTGGTGTGTTTTCAAACCCTTTAGCTCTCATGGATAAGAGCAAAGGTTATTTTGTGTCTGAAAACAAACATATTTCTGGAATCATTAATACACAATCTCCTAAACCTTATTTCTGGAGAAAATTACATATACTGTCTTTATTGTAAATGCTTTTTCTTAAATTACAGGAGAGAAGTGTGCAAAACAAATCTGTGAACAAATCCGAATTCCAGAAATCAAACTCTTTTTATTTCCATTAACTCAAAGAATTTCTATGGAAGGAAATCCTTTTCAGAGGGGTTCTTCCAGCTGGGTGGGTTGTGGGAGGCAAGGCCATGATAGCATGCCCTCCAGAGGCTGTGAGATCACCATGGTAACTGTCCCTTCCCTATCAATAAGCAAGAGCTATAGACATCAATATTCTGAAAAAGCCGCTTCCTTTTCCATGGTTATGACAATATGAACTAGTTTCAAGA